>NC_026002.2:58698142-58759345 GCF_000442705.2 Elaeis guineensis | reverse complement strand
CATCAGAATTCATCGATATGTAACCCTGATCGAAGAGTCCTAAACCAGTGGGACTCTTGACCCCGGTACCCAAAATGTGTGGAACTCATGATCAGAGAATCCTGATTCTCGATCATGAATCTCAACATGAAGGATTCTTCATCAGCCATCAGATCAGATAGGAACCTCTAATGTGTGTGACCCCGCAGGTTCGAACCTAAGCCGGTAGCACAGGAACCAATTCCTGTACTAATCGAAGTGACCATCTAGCAATGGTACCCGACATCGGATAGGTCGAAAGTCACAATCGCAACACTCAGAACCTACGTGAATATGGTTACTGTATAATTCATCCTTTTGACCTCTGTGTTTAGGATGACTCAGGGTTAAACTGTCAACCCTGATTAGATCATCCGAATCGTGCTCAACTCAAACAGTCCTGTGACTCCTCACAAGACTACCCTGGCCAAGGTTTTGCTAAATTGAAACATGACTGTACACAGCTCCTAAACTGGAGTGGTCAATCCCATTTTGACACATGCACCGACAAGTCAAGACTTGACTACACCCAGTAGCCTTCCATCACTGAATTAGAAATTCAGGTAGTCCAGTGCCTAAGTGCAGTGAGTTGCTTGCAAGTCACCGTGGCGGTCTCAGCTCGGAGGGATATTTATACCCATATTCCATCGGAGTAAATCTTGACAGCAGAAATAGCTCCGGAGTCGATCACGTTCAGTGCAGATGTATCCTTACATCTCACCTGTATGCCATACCAGTGTCTCCACACTCATTGGTTAAGAGGACAACCAACCTATATGGCACACAACGATCTATGCTTGATAAATATTGTCGTCCTTGGTAACAATGTATCATTTGGTCACGAACAGATTTAAGGACTAAACGATAAATCCTCCTTTGTCGAGTCTAAATAGTGCTAAGGACTTCACCACAACATAGGAGTTCATTAGAAGATGAAATATTTTATGATAAAAATATCAAAATAATTTTTATTAATTCATAATTCATGTACATATACAAAAATGAGCATAATCATCAATAGGCTGACGATTGGCTTTGGGACACTATTCCCAATAATCTCCTACTTGGCCTAAAGCCAATCGGTGCAGTATCTAATACCCATCTTCGACTTGTAGTCGTCGAACTCCTTCACCGCAATGGTTTTAGTGAATGGGTCGGCCAGGTTCTCCTTTTCGTCGATCTTCTGAAAGTCGACGTCACCTCGATCCATAATTTTTCGGATGAGATGGTAGCGGTGCAGAATATGCTTCGTCCGTTGGAGTGCCTTGGGTTCCTTCATCTGAGCAATGGCTCCAGGACTGTCACAGTAGAGCAGAACTAGACCAACAAGGGAGGGTGCTACTCCGAGCTTGGTGATGAATTTTTTCAACCACACCGCTTCTTTGGCAGCATCTGATGCAGCGACATACTCCGCCTCGCAAACTGAATCAGCCACTGTGTGTTGCTTAGAACTCTTCCAGTAGATAGCCCACCATTAAAGGTAAAAATAAATTCCGACACACTTTTGCTATCATCATGATCAGACTGGAAATTAGAGTCTGTAAACCCTATAAGTTTCAAGTCCGATTCACCATAAACAAGCCATTGATCCTTAGTATTTCTTAAATACTTCAGGATGGTTTTAACAACCTTCCAGTGATTCTCCCCTAGATCAGATTGGTATCTACTCACTACCCCTAGTGAGTATGCCACATCTGGTCATGTACATGTCATGGCATACATGATAGATCCCACTACCGAAGCATATGGAATCCTACCTATACACTCTTTCTCTTGAGGTGTTGTCGGACAATCCCTCTTCGAGAGAGAAATTCTATGGCCTATTGGTAGATAGCCTTTCTTGGAATTCTCCATGCTGAACCTCTTCAGCATAGTATCTATGTACGTAGACTGGGATAAACCAAGCAACCTTTTAGATCTATCCCTATAGATCCTCATCCCTAGGATGTAGGAAGCTTCTCCCAGATCCTTCATGGAGAACTGTGACGATAGCCAAATCTTTATTCCCTGTAATGCAGGGATATCATTCCCCGTTAAGAGAATGTCATCCACATACAATATAAGAAATACTACTACTGGACCATTAGCCCACTTATAAATGCAGGACTCTTCTCCGTTCTTAACGAAGCCATACATCTAGATCGTCCTATCAAAACGTATGTTCTAACTCCGAAATGCCTGCTTAAGTCTATAAATGGACCTCTGTAGTCTGCATACCTTAGACTCATCTGTGGATGTGAATCCTTCAGGTTGTATCATATACACCTCTTCGTCCAGCTCTCTGTTTAGAAAAACTGTTTTCACATCCATCTGCCAGATTTCATAGTCCAGATGGGCAGCTATCGCAAGCATAATCCTAATGGATTTGAGCATTGCCACAGGAGAAAATATCTCGTCATAGTCTATACCATAACGTTGACGATATCCCTTGGCAACCAGACAGGCTTTATAGGTTTTCACTTTTCCGTCTGTGCCCCTCTTCCTCTTGAAGACCCATTTACACCCTATGGGTTTTACTCCTTCGAGTGGGTCAACCAATGTCCACACATTGTTGACCTTCATGGACTCTATTTCGAATTTCATGGCCTCTAGCCATTTCTCAGAGTCAGATCTCTGCATTGCATCCATGTAGGTGATCGGATCCTTATCAAGTTCGATAGGATCGTCGTCCCAGACCAAGAAACCATAGTATCTGTCCGGTTGACGTGGTACTCTACCAGATCACCTTAAGGGTGCTTGAACAATAGGCTCCGGATATGATCTAATCAAATCCAGTTCAGGTTCAGCAACTTGCATCGAATTTTCCACCTGTCGAATTTCATCAAGTTCGACCTTAGAGACAACAGTCCCTTCACCAAGGAACTTTCTTTCCAAAAAAATTGCCTTAAGGCTGACAAACACTTTTTGCTCATCAGCTAGGTAGAAGTAATACCCTTTGGTCTCTTTTGGGTACCCTATAAAATTACACTTGTCAGACCTAGGTCCAAGCTTGTCCGTAATTAAATGTTTAACATAAGCCGAACACCCCCAAATCTTAAGGTGCGAGAGTACTGGCTTACGTCCTATCCATATCTCATATGGCATTTTGGTTACAGACTTACTCGGAACCCTATTTAGAAAGTAACAAGCCGATTCGAGCGTATATCTCCAAAGGGAGATCGGCAGACCAGCAAACCCCATCATGGATCGAACCATGTCCAACAAGGTTCGATTCCTCTTTTCAGACACACCATTATGCTGTGGTGTTCCAGGAGGTATCCACTGAGAGAGAATCCCATTCTTCCCAAGATATATCAAAAAATAATTGGAAAGGTATTCACCTCCTCGATCAGATCGAAGAGTTTTAATACACTTTTTAGTATATTTTTCTACCTCATTTGGGAATAGTTTGAACATTTCAAATGACTCCGACTTATGCTTCATTAAATAGACATACCCATACCTCGATAGGTCGTCTATGAAGGTTATGAAGTAGAAATATCCACCCCTTGCACTTGAGCTCATGGGTCCACATATATCAGAATGTATCAGAGCCAAGAGTTCACTGGCTCACTCACCTTTTCCAGTAAAAGGTGACTTGGTCATTTTACCAAGAAGACAGGACTCACAGGTTAGAAGTGATTCATAATCACCTACTTCAAGAATTTCTTCTTGAGCCAACCTGTTTATCCTATTCTTATTGATATGACCTAGCCTATAGTACCAAAAGTAGACTTCTGACATATTATCTATTCTAGGGCATTTATCGGAGGTTTGAACCACATTAACAGGTTATGATAGAATGTAAATTCTATTTTTAAGTTGTCCAACAAACATTGTAACACCATTCAAAATGATATTGCAAATATTTTTTTTTATTAAAAATTGATAACTGTTCATGGCCAAAAGGCCTACAGAAATAATATTTAATAAAAAGCTTGGACAATAGTGACATTCACTCAGAATTATATTTCGAGAATTGATTACAAGGTTCATGATTCCTAATGCTAGAATTGGAACTTTGCTTCCATCTCCAACGTTCAGGAATCTCTCACCTTCATCAAATCTCCTACTGACCTGCAAACCCTACATCGAATTGCAAATATGATAAGGGCTTCCGGTATCCAATACCCAGGCAGTAGTATCACAAATGAAAAAGTTGCAAGGTATTATCATATAAGTACCTTGCTTCTTCTTCAGCTTGTTCGGGTCCAGTGAGGCAATGTATAGAGGATAGTTCCTCTTCCAGTGCCCCTATTTTTGCAAAAGAAGCACTCCACCTGGCTCTGGTCAGGCTTGCGCTTCTTGGTCTGACCCTGTGCAGACATCCCAGTATGCGGCTGCACCTTCTTATTCTTCTTCTTCTTATTCTTCTTCCCTTTCTTAAAGGATCGACGACCAGAAGAAGACCCTCCCACAACATTTACCGACTCCTTATGGAGCTAATGGTCCTTCTCAAAGTTCTGCAGCAACCCCAACAAGCCGTGGTAGTTCATTGCAGGCTTTGTCATTCGAAAATGAGTAAGGAAGGAAAGGTAGGACTTGGGCAGAGAATTAAGGATCGCATCCTTGCCGAGCTGCTCGTGCAGGGGAAAGCCTAGTTTACTTAGGCGCTCAATCATTTCGATCATGTACAGTACATGATCAGTGATTGAGGCTCCATCCCTCATCTGAGTATTGAAAATGACACAACTAGTTTTGTGCCTTTCAACATCGTCAGGCGTGCCAAAGGAGTCGTTCAATATTTGAAGCATCTCCTATGGTTGGGCGTTCTCGAACCTGCGGCTGAACTCATCATTCATTGTCGCCAGCATAATGCACCGAACGGTGGTGCGGTCGTTGAGCCACTTTTGGTAAGTGTCTCAGACCACCCCTCTAGCGTTCGGGACTGGCTCCTCAGGTGCCGGATCCATTACTACATAAAAGATCCGCTCATGCTCAAGGATGAATTTTAATTTTCGATATCAGTTATCGAAATTAGGTCCCATGAGCTTGTCATTATCTAATAATGACCGGAGCGAAAGGGTAGTGGCCATAGCTGCATAAAGGAAAACCAAACCTATATTAGTATATAAATTATTAATACTAAAGACTTGGACTTTAGTCTAAAATTTCTCTCAGTATTTTTATGAATTGATAGCCTCAACCTCCAATTTGAAGAATTATTTTAATTTCTTAGTGGGTACTAGAATCCACATAAACTACACACGAGCCCAACTTTGGTTGGTCAACCCATGTGCATCTACGGGTAGGTTCATAACCAGTTGTTTCTCTAAACAACTTTTAATAATTGATTTTGCCCCTGAACCTAATCAGTAGGCTTTGGCCTCCACTGAAAAGATCTGGTTAGGTCCAACCATTAACATGACTTAATTTGGTGAATCAGACCAATAAATGATCAGGTCCGACTTTGGCCAACCAACCTGACCACCATCAGAAAGACTCAAACCAAATTATCATATTATGAATGATAATTCCATTAGTCAATAAGCACCAGGCCTTTGGGCCTCCAATGATTATTAAACTAATGGACTCATTATCACTCACTCAATGGGAAGCTATGATTTAGTTATCAATATAACTTAATCATTTGTAGGACCTAATAATTTTTGAGGATTTTATTAAAGAATCGAAGAGAAGAAAATATCCAACCAATTTCAATCCTCCCACTGACTTCACCAAGTCAGATTAAAAAGGATTTACTTAAAGCTGGCATTAGGAGCACCTAAATCAGTCAAACTGATTTACCTAATGATATGGGTGAGCCCAAATCACCAAGTGATCTAATCAAAACCTAATTCATCAGGTTGGCCAGATAAGTGAGATCAGTGGTAGGGATAAGCCATTAACTCGTCAGAGATCGAATCACTACGAGTAGCTCCCACTTAAAAACCACTGGTCAAACTGCCAAACTTACCTTAGACACCAACCGGTTCATTAGTTTTAATTTGATCAACTTAGTAAATAGGGTTCCACCACGTAGTCATGAATTAAGTCCATCTTGGTCTAGTTAAAGACATGGACCCATTCAACTACAACTATTGGAGTTGAGTCTAGAGTATCCTTGACCTAATCTAATTCAACTTTTGATTAGATTTGACCAATTACTCTAATTTAGTCTATTTATTTAAGCTAACCTTAGGTCTAACCCAATTATGGATCTAATCCATCTAACCCATTGACCCACAAGTTTATGCAATTATCTTAGGTCTTAATTCATTCTAGACCTACTAGACAACACTTAATTCTTTTAATTAAGTATTTGGGCTGATAGGTCAGGGTTTGGCATTTCGAAAATAATTTTTAAATTTGAAAGGTTTTATTTTTTATTCACCAAATATGTTGACTCATTTCACAAATAGATCAGCACATTTCATAAATAGCAATCCTATTGCTAATTACATAACAAAAAATAACTAAAAAAAAATTATGAATATTCCTTTAGATCTAATCTAACACATTCATGATAAATTTCATAATTGAACCTTTACAATTAATTTCTTTCACTGCTTCATCTGCATGGGATATAATTGCAGCGGCACCCCTACCACCAAAGGAGACCCCATCGAACGGGAGGAGAGGGCCTTTAAACCCTAATTTTCTTTGATGATCGGACGGCTATGGCAACCAACCCTATTTGATTACTTGCTACTTGGATCAAGTATATCTAAATATACCAATTTTAAAATTTAAATTTCAAATTTTAAATTTCAAATTTTAAATTTTAAAATTCAAATTTCAAACAAATTTCAAATTTTTGAATTTCAAATTTAGAATTTTAAATTTCAAATTTCAAATTTTGAATTTCAAATTTTTGAATTTTGAATTTCAAATTTCAAATTTCAAATTTGAAAATTCAAATTTCAAAATTTTGAATTTTAAATTTTTTGAATTTTGAATTTCGAACAACTTTCAAAATTTAAATTTTAAATTTTGAATTTCAAATTTCAAATTGTAAACTTTTAGATTACAACTTAATCTATGCATGCAAATATATATATCATATCTAAGAACCCGCTCTGATATCATTTATGAGAAAAATTCAGTGCAGGGGTAAAATGGTAATTTTAAAACTTTTTTAAAATCACTATTTTACAGCAAAAATTATTAATTAATCTAATTAATTAATAAAAATTTACTCTATATTAGGATCTAAATATGATATATAGCATGCATGCATTTAAATTTGATATTCGAATTTGAAGAGTAAACACTTTACTGTAATGTGTTCAGAACACAATACTTTTATGCGGGTAGTAGATCACTGCAATCTGATCACCGTCGGGAGAGTCTGATCATCATGATGCAGCCACACAGTATGTCTGGCCTCTGCAAATCATCCACATGAAGCTCCCAGTCTGATCGACTCCTCACGAGTGCTAGCTCATTGTAGAGCTCTTTCGACGGCCGATGCTGATCGAACTCCTTCGGTCGATGTCTGTCGATTCTTTGGATGCTCCAGATCGTCAGCAGACATGCTTGAGAGAATGTTGAAGATCTTTCTGAAATTTGGTGGGCTCATGATACTCGTAGCTCACCTCTCACTTCCCAAACTCCAGGCTGAAACCCTGCACACACTTTTTCTTTCTTTTCTTTCTTTTTCTCTCGGAAGGATATAGACCTTCACCTTGCACACAAGGATTCCTCACGCCCAGATTTTCTCTCCAAAATTTTTCTTGCACACGCCCCACTCTTCTCCTCCTTTTAAAACAATGTCAAACATCTTAACCACGTGAGAGGATAAAGATGAGTAATTGCACATTTGAATTCAAATCAAATTTTGAATTCAAATGGAAACTAATTTATTCCTATCCACTAAGGGTGTGAGAAGAGGAGGGCGTGGCTTAATTTGTGCATGAGTGATTTCATGAGAAACATTTTCTCATGTAATAAATGGAGCATTAAAAGAGGATAAGGTCAAGGCGCTAAGATTGGTTGCTCATTCAAATTCAAACTTTTGTTTTGAATTTGAATGGCGAACTGATCATCCTTATCCACTTATTTGGTGCATTAAAGTAGGACATGAGGAGGGCTTTGCGTGAGGAAAAATTCATGAAAACTTCCTTCTCGTGAATTCAAATGGGTGCAGTGGAAGTGAGGTGGCGCAAGGAGAATGGGTCAAGGTAGTTTCATTATTTAAACCAACCTAATTGAACCAAATAAGTTAGGCCCAATTAGACTAATTTAAACCCAACTAAATTAGGCTTAATTAGGCTCAATAAAATCCTAATCAAATCAGGAATTGATTAAGCCCAATCCCTGATCAAATCAGGGACCAAACCATCTCGACGATTAGGTCAACTCTTAACCAATCGGGTCAAATCCAACTGAATCCAATTTAATTGGATTTGATCCAAAATAAATTTTTCAATCAAATTGAGTTAATTAGTGATCAAATCACTAATTAAATCTCTCATAAATATTAAGTCCAAATCTGATGGATAATCAGGCATCAGAATTCATCGATATGTAACCCTGATCGAAGAGTCCTAAATCAGAGGGACTCTTGACCCGGGTACCCAAAATGTGTGGAATTCGTGATCAGAGAATCCTGATTCTCGATCACAGAATCTCAGATATGAAGGACTCTTCACTAGCTATCAGATTAGATAGGAACCTCTAATGTGTGTGACTCTACAGGTTCGAAACTAAGCCGGTAACACAGGAACCAATTCTTGTACTAATCGAAGTGACCATCTAGCAATGGTACCCGATGATCGGATAGGTCGAATAGTCGCAATTGCAACACTCAGAACCTACGTGAATATGGTTACTGTATAATTCATCCTTTTGATCTCTGTGTTTAGGATGACTCAGGGTTAAACTATCAACCCTAATTAGATCATCCGAATCGTGCTCAACTCAAACAGTCCTGTGACTCCTCACAAAGACTACCCTGGCCAAGATTTTTCTAAATTGAAACACGACTGTACACAGCTCCTAAATTGGGGTGGTCAATCCCATCTTGACACACGCACTGACAAGTCAAGTACTTGACTACACCCAGCAGCCTTCTGTCACTGAATTAGAAATTCAGGTAGTCCAGTGCCTAAGTGCAGTGAGTTGCTTGCAAGTCACCGTGGCGGTCTCAGGTCAGAGGGATATTTATACCCATATTCCATCGGAGCAAAACTTGACAGCAGAAATAGCTCCGGAGTCGGTCATGTTCAGTGCAGATGTACCTTTACATCTCATCTGTATGCCATACCAGTGTCTCCACACTCATTGGTTAAGAGGACAACCAACCTATATGGCACACAACAACCTATGCTTGATAAACATTGTCATCCTTGGTAACAACTTATCATTTGGTCGCGAACAGATTTAAGGACTAAATGACAATTCCTCCTTTGTCGAGTCTAAATAGTCCTAAGAACTTCACCACAACATAGGAGTTCATTAGAAGATGAAATATTTTGTGATGAAAAATATCAAAATAATTTTTTTTAATTAATAATTCATGTACATATACAAAAATGAGCACAACCATTAACAGACTGACGATTGACTTTCAGACACTATTTCCAACAATGAACATATCCTTGATCTCATCAATTATGTTCTTCATCTAATCTAATTAGATTTGATGTATCATATACATCATATCAAATCTAAAACTTATCTTATACTGATTATAAAATATCAATTTTAGATTTGATATCAAATAGAAAAATAATTAGTTGTAAATATGAATGCATAAAAAATTAATTTCTGATAAAATCTATTTTCGCACAGTACTGAATTATGATAGGATTCAGATCTAAATATCCATCGAAATTTAAATCTGAGATAATTTTTACTTCATGAAAAAAATAATAAATTTAAAATAGATTTTTAATTTATATTATTTTTCATCAAAAATTTAGCAACAAAAGAATTATGTTATAATAGATTTATAACAACCTCAATCAACTATTGATTAGACACCTCTAATTTAATCAATATCAGATAAAAAATTTTATATAAATATAATTAAATAAAATTTAATATTTTATAAAATAATTTAATTATATGTCATATAAATAATCATAAAAAAATTTATTTTTATGCATATATTTCAAGCCTGCTCTGATACCAATTGAAGGAGAGGAAACAGTTTCCCTCCAGAATGCCCAGGTTGCATCTAAATTTTTTTTTTAATATTCTACTTATTTAAGGATCAAATCTTTACCTGAATTATAACAGAATTAGAGATCAAATCTCAAATTTTCTAATATAAACCTTCACAGAGGTCTAGATATTCAGATCCTCTACTTCGCATGCACATCAGACGCCACAGGAAAGCAGGATGAACTCCAATCCAATTGGCTTCGCAACTTAATCAATCAAAAGATAAGATGTGATGATGTGACATCTCACACCAGTAGGTAGGATGCCCAAGAAGGATTCATGCTCAAGGAGAGGAGGTGGCAACAAAGGGAGAGATGCAGAAGATGAAGGACCTCTCTCTTCACACGCCTCTCTCTGTCTCTCTCTTTCTTCTCTCAATTTGATTTGTTTGCTATTCTATTCTCTTCTCTCATCCATAGGTAGAGACCCTCTCTATTTATAGATGATTCTCATGACCTAATGAGAAGAGGACTCATTATTTAAATATGATTTGAATTGATCTAATACTCATGAAAGAAGAACTCCTACATGAGATATAATTACCATCACTTATGACATCCATTTTGTACCCACTTCTACACCTACTTGGGATACCCCAAATAAGTACCAAACCAATTTTTGGTCATACTTCATGAGTTGGTATTTTTAGTGCAAGTAGGAATACTCATATCTCATCCAAAACAGGTCTGATTCGAATCCGATTCGAAGTCGGTTCGAAATAATTTTGAAAGACTATCAATCTTAAACTCTTTAAGACTTTTATACCAAGTCTAACTTAAATTTTAGACTTATTTAAGTTTAATTAATTCAGATCTAATTTATAATTAATTAGCACTTAAATCTAATCTTTCATATGTTCCATAGATTATAGATAAAAGTTGGTCATCCTCGGGATTGAACCTAAATCTCATGTGTAGTGCTAGCTAGATATAGTCAACTCTTCAATCTCCTTTGATCCATAACTCAATTCTCAATCAAGTTATCTTATATGTTCAATCAAGTCAAGTACTTCTAGATTGGACATATAAACATAGGTCAATTCCTTCCTACTTTGTCTGACTTGTGTGCGTGACTCCATAGGTTCAAACACTAAGTCGGTAGCACAGGAACCAATTCTTGCACTCATCGAGATACTATCTAGCAATGGTTTTTGATGTTCAAATAGTTTGAATTATCACAAAAAAATATTTCAGAATCTATACTCATGGTTACCGCATAATTCATCCTTTTGACCCTGGATGCTCTAGGATGGTTTCAGGTTAACTGTCAATTGAGATTGCTTCATCCATATTGTATTTCAACCTTTCAAATCCATCTCATAATTTTTTTAGGCCAAGGCTTTACTAAATTAAAATACAATGATACATCAACTCCAATAATTTAGAGGGCTCAATTCCATCTTGATCCACACATAGACTTCGCAAGTATTTGACTATACCCAGTAGCCTTCTATCACTGCATTAAAAATTCAGGTAGTTCGGCACCAAAGCACAGTGAGTTGCTTACAAGTCACTATGGTGAACTCATGTCTGAAGGACATTTATACCCATATATTTTGCGAGTAGCTCTTGACAGCAGAATGCTCAGTAGGTGAGTCACTTATTCAGTGATGATGTACCCTTACATCTCATCTGTATGCCATACCAATGTCACTACACTCCTTGGTTAAGAAGACAACCAACCCATATGGTACACAATGACCTTCACTCGATAAATGTCATCATCCCTAATGACGTATCATATGGTCGCAAACTTGTTTAAGAGCTATACGATAAATTCTCTCTTTGTCGTACACTAGCATAGTTCTAGGGACTTCATCATAGTACAAGAGTTCATGAAAGATATCACTTTGTGATAAAAAATATCAGAATAACTATTATTCAATAATCAATAATTCATATATAAAGATGAACTCAATCGTCACACGATTGGTTTTAAGACACAATTTTCAACAGTATGGACACTAGTTGATCCACTCGAAGGAATAAAACCCATAGAGTGTAAATAGATTTTAAAGAGAAAAAGAGAAGCAGAAGAGAAGGTAGAGATCTATAAAGTCCGTCTAGTTGCCAAGGGTTACTGTCAACATTATGGTATTAACTATGATGAGACGTTCTCTTCTATGGCAATGCTCAAGTCCATCCAGATTATGCTTGCTATCATTGTACACTTAGATTATGAGATCTGACATATGGATGTCAAAACTACTTTCTTTAATAGGGAGCTAGAAAAAGAGATGTATATGATACAACCTGAAGGGTTCACATCCACAGATGAGTCGAAAGTGTGCAAGCTGAAAAAGGTCTATTTATGAACTTAAGCAGGCGTCTAGGGATTGGAACATATATTTTGATAAGGTGATCAAAATGTATGGCTTCATTAGGAATGAAGAAGAGCCTTGCATCTACAAGTAAACTTTCGATTCTGTAGTCATCTTTCTTGTGCTGTATGTAGATGATATACTGTTACTAGAAAATAATATCTCGACTTTGCAGAGTGTGAAGCTATGGTTATTATCACAGTTCTCTATGAAGGATTTGGGAGAAGCATCCTACATCTTAGGGATGAAGATCTATTGGAATAGATCTAGAAGGTTGTTTGGATTATCCCAATCCACATACATTAACACCTTGTTGAAGTGGTTCAACATGGATAATTTTAAGAAAAGCTATCTTTCGATAGTCCATGGGATTACTCTTTCCAAGAAGGATTACTTAACAACTCCTGAGGAGAGAGAGTATATGAGTAGAATACCATATGCTTCGGTAGTGGGATCAATCATGTATGTTATGACATGTACAAGGCCGAATGTAGCCTATTCACTAGGGGTAGTGAGTAGCTACTAGTCTGATCCAGGTGAGAAGCATTGAAAGATTGTGAAAGCAATTCTTAAGTATTTGAGAAATATTAAAGATCAATGGCTTATCTTTGGAGACACTGATCTGAAACTTGTGGGATATACTGATTTCAATTTTTAGTTAGATTGTGATGATAGCAAAAGCATGTTGAGCTACGTATTTACTCTGAATGGAGGAGCTGTTTGCTGAAAGAGTTTCAAACAACATACTGTGGCTGATTTTATATGTGAAGTGGAATATAATGCTGCATCAGATACTACAACATGTTCTGCACTGTTATCACCTGGTGCGAGAGATCATGAACTGAAGTGACATCGAACTTCAGAAGATTGATGGATAGGAGAACTTAGCTGACTCCTTCACTAAAGCTCTTAGGATCAAAGAGTTTGATGATTTCAAGTGGAAGATGGGTATAAGATACTGTCTTGATTGGCTTTAGTCCAAGTGAAAGTTGTTGAAAATTATATCCTAAAATCAATCGTATGATGATTGAGTTTATCTTCGTATATGAATTATTGATAAATAAATAAAAGTTATTCTGATAATTTTTCATCACAAAGTAACATCTTCCTTAAACTCTTATACTATGATGAAGTTCTTAGAACTATGCTAGTGTACGATAAAGAGAAGATTTATCGTATAGTTCTTAAACATGTTCATGACCAAATGATACGTCATTATAGGATGATGACATGTATTGAGTGGAGGTCATTGTGTGCCATATGAGTTAGTTGTTCTCTTAACCAAGGAATGTGGTTACATTGGTATGGCATACAGGTGAGATATAGGGGTGCATCATCATCGAACAAGTAACTCACCTGCTGAGTATTCTGCTGTCAAGAGCTACTCACGAAACACATGGGTATAAGTATCCTTCAGATCTGAGATCACCATAGTGACTTGCAAGCAACTCACTATAGTTTGATGTCAGACTATCTGAATTTTTAATATAGTGATAGA
Organism: Elaeis guineensis; assembly: GCF_000442705.2. Taxonomy (NCBI): domain Eukaryota; kingdom Viridiplantae; phylum Streptophyta; class Magnoliopsida; order Arecales; family Arecaceae; genus Elaeis; species Elaeis guineensis. The sequence goes on along the minus strand of NC_026002.2, from coordinate 58,745,420 downwards.
AGGCTACTGGATGCAGTCAAGTACTTAGAAAGTCTGTATGTGGATCAAGATGGATTGATCCCTTCGAATTATTGGAGTTGATGTATCATTGTATTTTAATTTAGCAAAGTCTTGATCAAGATAATCTATGAGATAGATTTGAAAGGTTGAAATACAATGCAGATGAAGTAATCTCGATTGACAGTTAATCTGAGACCATCCTAGAACATCCAGGGTCAAAAGAATGAATTATGCGGTAATCATGTGTATGGATTTTGAAATATTTCTTTGTGATAATTCGACCTATGTGGATGTTAGAAACCATTGCTAGATGATAGCTTGATTAGTGTAGGAATTATTTCCCATGCTATCGATTTAGTATTTGAACCTATGGAGTCACGCACACAAGTCAGACAAAGTAGGAAAGAATTGATCTATGTTTATATATTCAATTTGAAAGTACTTGACTTGATTGAACATATAAGCTAACTTGATTGAGAATTAAGTTATGGGTCAAATGAGATTGAAGAGTTGACTATGTCTAGCTAGCACTACACATGAGGTTCAGGTTCGATCTCGGGGATGAACAATTTTTGATCTATGATCCATGGAGCATATGAAAGATTAAATTTAATGGTGATTAATTGGATTTAAAAATTTAAGTTAGATTTGGTACAAAGTCCTAAAGAGTTTGAGATTGATAGCCTTTTGAAATTATTTCAAACCAGCTTCGAATTGGATTCAAATCGGACCCATTTTGATGAGATATGAGAATTCTTACTTGCACTAGAATTTTTTTCTCATGTGGGCCAACCAATATCTAAAATGATGCTGGTTTGGGGCATCCCATGTGGGTGAGGGAGTGAGTGCAAATTGGTTGTCATAAGTGATGGCAATTCTATCTCATGTAAGAATCCTTCTTTCATAAGTATTGGACTGAATTAAATTAGATTTAAGTTAGAACTTCTATACTTATTTGATCATGAAAATCATCTATAAATAAAGAGGGTCTCTACCTATAGATGCATAGCAAACAAATCAGATTGAGAGAAGAGAGAAAGAGAGAGAGAGAGGCATGAGAAGAGAAGAGCCTTCTTCTTCCCTTGGTCTCTTTCCTTTTGGTGCCGCCCCTCTTTCCTTGGGTGTGGATCCTTCTTGGGCATCCCACTTACTGGTGTGAGGTGTCACACCAGCACATCTCTCTCCTTATTTGATTGGGTTGCAAAGGTGATTGGATTGGGGTTCATTCTGCTTTCCTACGGCATCTGACGTGCATGCGAAGTAGAGGGTCTGCACATCTAGGTCTCCGTGAAGGTTTATATCAGATTATTTGAGATTTGATCTCTAGTTCTACTATTATTCAGGTAAGGATTTGATCTTTAATCATGTAGATGAATAGAAAAATTTTTAGATGCAACTTGGACCTTCTGAAGAGAAACAATTTCCGTTCCCTTCATCTTGCGCCACCCCTAGACCCACCTCTTGTTCTCAATGCCAAATTGGTTTTGGCTTGAGATTTTTGGCATGTTGGGAGAAGGCTTAATGGGTGTGGATGGCAATTCATGATTAGTTATGACCTTATCTCCTACCTAATTCGAATGTGATTCGAATTAGAGATAAGGAGATAAGAAGAAAATGAATTTTTCAAACTTGGAAAGAAGGGTGGTGCCTAGAGATTTTTTTTTTTAAATTTTTTTGAAGAGTTTTTAGAATGAAAAATACTAAATTTCCATCTTCACACCATCTCTCTTTTTTTAAAAATTTTGGGATGCCCAAAATGGGTTTGGAATGGAGATTATGGCACCCTCCCTTTGACCTAAAAACCCAAGCACTTATTATTTAAAAGGGGCTCTAATTGTGGATGCCCAATATGTTCTCCTCTCCTTTTTCTGCTCTAGATCTTCTCTTCCTTCAGAGCATTCAAGAGTTAAAGAGAAGAAGAAGAGTTCAACCCTTGAAGATCCATGCAAGCTAGCACTTCCAAGGAGACTGATCTATACCGATCTTCGTGTGGATGTTCTGTAGAGGCCGAACGTCTTCGTGTAGCTATGAGAAATTAGAAGAGACTCTCTCCTACATGAGATATTTGTGGAGATCAGCAACTCACAATCTGATAACAAGTTTTGAACTTGTTAAACTAGTATTGATAGATCTAAGTGTTAGATCTAGTTTGCAGCATCAATTAGATCCATGCAGTTTTTATTTTTAGATCTTAACTACATATTAAATTATATTATAGATCTTGACATGATAGTCTAGATTAGATCTTATACATGTAAATTAGATTAAATCATTTAATCTAATAGATCTGCTGCATAAAATTTTAAGATTACATGCATAGTACTTCCCTATGTTTCTTTCATTAAACCCATAAGGTGTAAGTGGGTCTCCAAAAGAAAAAGGGATACAGACAGAAAGGTGGAGACCTATAAAGCCTATTTGGTTGCCAAGGGTTATCGTCAGTATTATGGTATTGATTATGACGAGACATTTTCTCCTGTGACAATGCTCAAATTCATTTGGATTATGCTTGCGATGGTGGCAGACATGGACTATGAAATCTAGCAAATGAATGTGAAAATAGCTTTTCTAAATGAAAAGTTAGAAAAAGAGGTGTATAAGATACAGTCTGAAGGTTTCACATCTATAGATGAGTCCAAAGTGTGCAAGCTTCAGAAATCTATCTATAGATTGAAGTAGGCATCTAGGAGTTAGAACATGCATTTTGATAAGGTTATTAAAACGTATGGCTTCGTTAGGAATGAAGAAAAACTCTACATTTACAAATGGATAAACAACTCTGTGGTTGTATTTCTTATTTTGTATGTAAAAGATATTCTCTTAATCGAGAACGACATCCCTGCATTTTAAGGAATAAAAGTCTAGTTATCATCTCAATTCTCTATGAAGAATCTGGGAGAAGCATCCTACATCCTTGGGATGAAGATTTATAGAGATAGATCGAAGAGATTGCTTGGATTATCTTAGTCTACATACATAGACACTGTGTTGAAACAGTTCAACAAGAAAAATTTCAAAAAAGGCTATCTCTCGATAGGCCATAAAATTTCTCTCTCAGAGAAGGATTGTCCGACAACTTTTCAAAAGAGAGTGTATGAGTAAAATTTCATGTGCTTCGACAGTGGGTTCTATAATGTACATCATGACATGTACAAGATCAAATATAGCATACTCACTTGGGGTAGTGAGTAGATACTAGTCTGATCCAGGAGAGAACCATTAAAAGATTGTAAAGACCATCTTTAAGTATTTGAGAAATACTAAGGATCAGTGACTTATTTATGGTGAAACTGACTTGAAACTAGTAGGGTTCACCGACTCCAGCTTTCAGTCAGATCATGACGATAGCAAAAGTATGTTGGGTTATATTTTTATCCTGAATGATGGAGCAATCTGTTAGAAAAATTTCAAGCAGCACACTGTGGCTGACTTTATTTGCGAAGCAGAGTATATTGTGACATCCAATACTGCAAAAGAAGCTGTATGGCTGTGGAAGTTCATCGACGAACTCAAAATGGCACCCTCCATCGATGGCTCTATCCTATTATACTGCGACAGCACTAGAGCCATTGCTCAAGCTAAAGAGCCGAAGTCCCATTAGCACACCAAGCATATTTTGCACTGCTACTACCTTATCTGGGAGATCGTGGATCAAGGTGATAGAGACTTTCAGAAGATCAATGAAAAGAAGAATCTGACCGACCCATTTACTAAAACTCTTGAAATCAAAGAGTTCGATGATCACAAGTCGAAGATGAGTATACGATACTGTACCGATTAGCTTTAGTCCAAGTGAGAGTTATTGAGAATTATGTCCCAAAGCCAATCGTCAGTCTATTGATGATTGTGCTCATATTTATAAATGTATATAAATTTTTATTAATAAAAGTTATTTAATTTTTTATTATATTGTGTCCATCTTATTTGAACTCCTATGTTATAATAAACTTCTTAGGACTATAATTAATCGACAAAGGAGGATTTATTATTTATTCTTTAAAATATATTCGTGATCAAATAATATGCTGTTAATAAGATGATAGCTATATCAAGTATAGGTCATTGTATACCATATAGGTTGGTTGTCCTCTTAACCAAGAAATGTGGAGATACTGAAATGGTATGCAGATGGAATATAGGAGTACATTCACATCGAACGTGATCATTTGCAGAACACTATACTGTCAAGAGTAGCTCATAAAGGGTATGAGTATAAGTATCCATCTGACCTGAGATCACCATGGTGACTTGTAAGCAACTCACTGTACTTTGGTGTCGGACCATCTAAATTTTTAATTCAGTGATGAAAGGTTACTGTGTATAGTCAACTACTTAATAAGTTGGTACGCGAGTCAAAATAAAATTGACTCCTCTGAATATGTAGGAGATATACATCAATGGATTTCAATTTGGTAAAATCTTGGTCAGAATAATCCATGTGATAAATTTGAAAGGTTGAAATACAATATGACTAACTATATTAGGATTGACAGTCAAATCCTAGGTCACTTTGAGCATTTGGGTCAAAGAGATAATTATACGGTAACCATATGTCAGTAGGTTCTAGAATGTTGCTTTGCAATCTTTCGACCTATCCAGATGTTGGATCTCATTGCTAGATGGTTACATCAATTAGTATAAAAATTTATTCCTATGCTACTAGCTTAGATTCGAATCTATGGGATCACACACATTAGAAGATCCAGTTTGATCTGATGGTTGAAGAGTTCCATTGGATTGGGACTCTAGTGAAGAGTCCCATTGGACTCAGACTCTGGAGGAGAGTTCCGCTGAACTGAGATTCTGTTATTAATAAAAAATTTATTAGTAATTAGATTGCTAATTGACTCAGTTTGATTGAGCAAAGAGCTTTGGATCAAGTCTAATTGAATTGGATTCAGTTTGACTTGGATTGGATTTGATTTGATCAAGCATAATTGCAAGGGTAACTTTTTCATGATTTGATCAGGACTTGGACTCAGTTAATTTTTAATTGGATTAAAAATTTATTATGATGATTAAATTTTTAATTAGATTAGATTTCTTCCTATTATTGGGTTCAAACCAGATTTGATTTGGTTTAGAATCAAATTGAAAAATGAAGAGTCCAAGCCAGTAGGGACTCTATCTCTTCTTCTTGCTCCACCCTGGACCCACCCTTTCTTCTCAATGCCAAAATAGTTTGGGCATGTGAATTTTGGGTGTGAAGAGAGAGGGCACAAAGGGGGTGGGTGGTAAGTATGATGAGTCATGGCTCTTATCTCCTATCGAATTTGAATGCAATTTGAATTAGAGATAAGAAGATAAGAAGGAAAGAGATTTTTTATGATTGGAAAGAAGGATGGTGCCAATTGAATTTTTTCTTATTTTGTTTGAAGTGTTTTTGGGTGTGAGAAAGACCAGATCTCTTCCTCATGCCATCATGCATTCTTAGAAAATTTGGGATGCCAAAATTAGTGGTTGGCGTGGAGAATATTGGCACCCCCTCTTAACCCAAACCCCGATGCCCATCTATAAATAAAGGAGGCTCCAATTGTTGACGCCTACAAGATGTTACTTGCTGATTTTATTTTTCTACCAGAGCTGTCTCCTCTCTCCCCTTCCTCCTCTAATTCTTCCTCTCCTTTAGAGCATCCAAGAGATCAAGAGAAGAAGCAATAGTTCAGCCTTTGAAGATCCTTACGAGCTAGCACGCCTGAGGAGCTTGATCTGCACCGATCTTCATGTGGATGATTTGTAGAGGCTGGACTTCTTGGTGCAGCTACAAGAAATCTGAAAGAACTCTCTACTATGTGAGATACTTGTGGAGATCAGCAACCCATAATTTGGTAATGAGTTTTGAACTTGTTAGACTAGTTTTGATAGATCTAAGGGTTAGATCTAGTCTGCAGCATCGATTAGATCGATATAGATTTTTATTTTTAGATCTTAGGTTTATGTTAAATCATAGCATAGGTCTTGGCATGGTAGTCTAGATTAGATCTTATGCATGTAAAATAGATTAAAATATTTAATCGAATAGATCCACTGTAAAAAAATTTAAAATTGTATGCATAGTACTGCCTTACTTTTCATTCAGGAGAGTCCTATTGATCATCTCCACCTTTTTCATTTGCCTGTGGGTGGTCTACCGAGGTGAAGCGGTGCTCTATTCTATGTTCTCTATAGAATTTGCAAGGTCGAGCACCACTGAATTGTCTGTTGTTGTCTGTAATCAGTACTTTGAGAAGATTATAGTGGTAGATGATGGATTTTCAGATAAAATCTTTTACTCTCACCTCGATTAGTGGGCTAGAGGCTCGGCTTCGATCTATTTGGTAAAATAGTCGATAGCCACTAGAAAAAATTTGCACTGACCTGATGTAAGAGAAAAAGAGCCAAGAATGTCCATTTCCTACTAAGCAAATGGCCATGGGGCATTGATGGGAGTCAAAAGTTCCATCGACTGATGTTGAATATTAAAATTTCTTTGGCACCTATCGCAGTTCCTGACAAAGATGCCACATCTTCTTGCATTATGGGCCAGTAGTAGTCCTGTTGAAGAATCTTGTAAGATAGGGATCTACCCCTCAAGTGGCTTTCATAGATTCCTTCGTGGACCTCTCGCAGCACATAATCAGCCTCGGATGGACATAAGCACTTCAGTAGAGGTAAAAAAAAAATGATCGCTTATACAGCTTGTCATCATATAGGACAGCGAGCAGCCTACTTCCTTTCTTCTGAACTTCTTTACGATCAGGTGGCAACTCATCCAACCTTAAATACTTCAGTAGGGGATCAATCCAATAGGATTCTTTGTCAATCTACTGGACAATGAGAGGTTCTTTGAGGTTGAGGTCTTTAATACCTCAAAATAGATTCTTTTTTTTGAGTCGATGGGCAATAATGCTGCTAATTTTGATAATGCATCTGCCCTGGTATTTTTTGCTTTAGAGATCTACTGAATATCAAAACTCAAAAAGGATAAGGTCAAATTCTTTACCTTCTAAAGATACTTCTTCATATTTTCCTCTCGAGCCTTGTATCCACCCTTGATATGCCCAACAATTAGTTGGGAGTCACTAAAGACTTTTAGATGTTGAGCTCCTGCCTCTCTCACAACCTCGAGACCAGCAATCAGAGCTTCATATTCTGCCTCATTATTGGTAGCCGAAAACTCGAAGCGTAGAGCATATCCTGCCCCATCTCCTTCTGGACCGGTTAAGATCAGTCTGGCCCCTGCTTTAATGCATTTGATGAGTCATCGACATGCAGTGTCTGCAACTCCTCAAGGTCAGATTCTGCATCTACCTCTTCACTTCTTAAGCTTCTTCTAGCTTTTGAGCCTTCTCCATCCTATGAGCACTCTCCATTCGGAATGGTGCATTCCAGGATGAAGTCCGTCAATACCTGGGCTTTGATGGAAGGCCTCGGACGGTACTGCACATCCAACTTAGCAAGTTGAAGGGCCCACTTTGTAATCCATTCTGAGGTATATGAATGGTGGAGAATAGCCTTATCAGTTGATCAATTAGTAGTACTATGGTGTGAGCTTGGAAATAGGGCTTGACCTTCCTCGTCGCAATGACCAGTGCGAAAATCAATTTTTTCAGCTTTGAATATTTGGTCTCGGCATTATGAAGGACTTTGTTGGTGTAATATATAGGCTTTTGGATCCATCCTTCTTCATGAACAAGAACTGAGCTAATCTCTATCGGAGAAATGATGAGATATAGCAGTAGCTCTTCACGAGGTTTAGGCTTCGTGAGCAATGGTGGAGAGTTGAGGTACTGCTTCAACTCCTCAAATACCTTTTGACATTCAATAGTCTATTAGAAGTCTTTCGGCTGCTTGAGGGTTTGAAAAAATAGAAGACACCTCTTAGCTGATCTAGAGATGAAGTGGTTGAGCGAAGCGATCCTACCAGTAAGACATTGCACCTCTCTGATAATTCTCAGTGGAGTCATCTCAAGGATTGCCCTAATCTTCATGAGATTTGCCTCGATCCCTCTTCATGAGATCATAAATCCAAAAAATTTATCGATGATAACTCTAAAGGCACACTTCACTGGATTCAACCTCATCTGAAATCGATCGAGGGTGTTGAAAGTCTTCTGAAGATCAACAATATGGTCTGGAACAGCTTGGCTCTTGACCAGCATGTCATCTATATATACCTCCATATTGTGGTCGAGCTGATCTTTAAAGATCTTATCCACCAGTCGCTAATAGGTAGCCCCTACATGTTTTAAACCATAGGGAATCACCCTGTAACAAAAGAGCCAACGATCAGTTATAAAGGCTATTTTCTTCTCATCTTCAGATACCATCTGGATCTAATTATAACCGAAAAAGGCATCCATGAATCTGAGGAGCTCATGCCCAGAAGTTGCATCCACCAGCTGGTCAGTCTGAGGTAGTGGATAGCTATCCTTGAAATAGGTCTTATTTAGATTGATGAAGTCGATGCACATATATCACTTCCCATTCACCTTCTTGACCAAGATGACATTCGCCAACCAATCTGGGTACATTACTTCTCTGATGAAGCTAGCCTTGACCAGCTTATTGTTGGGAAATGTGTCCCAAAAAGCCAATCGTCAAGCTGTTAACGGTTGAGCAACCAAGTATTATAATTGATTTGTTAATAAATAAAATATATTTGGCATTTTCATCATAAGCTTTAATCTTCTAATGAACTCTATTGTTATGATGAAGTCCTTAGGACTATTTAAGTTCGATAAAGAGAGGATTTATCGATTAGTCCTTAAAACTGTTCACGACCAAATGATAAGCTGTTAATAAGGACGACAGCTTCTATCGAGTATAGGTCGCTGTAGGCCATATGGGTTGGTTGTCCTATTAATCAAAGAGTGTGGAGACACTGGTATGGCATACAAGTGAGATGTAAAGGTACATCATCATTGAACGTGACCAACTCCAGAGTATTCTGCTGTCGAGAATGCCTCTGATGGGATATAGGTATAAGTGTCCCTTAGACCTGAGATCGCCTCAGTGACTTGCAAGCAACTCACTGTGCTTTGGTACCGGACTAACTGAATTTCTAATTCAGGGATGGAAGGCTTCTGGGCACAGTCAAGTAATTGTGAAGTCAGAGTATGATCGAGATGGGATTAACCACTCCAAGAGTTGGAGAAGAATGAGTCGCTGTATTTCAATTTAGCAAAACCTTGGCCAAGGTAATCCATCAGATGGATTTGATATTTTGAAATACAATGTGGACAACCTGATCAGAGTTGACAGTTGAACTCTGGAGTATCCTATGATCATTTTGGTCAAGGGGATGAATTATATGAAAACTATATCCGCATGGGTTCTAAGGATGTTGTTCTACACATTCGACCTATCCGATCGTCGGGTACCATTGCTAGATGGTCACTTCGATTGGTATAGAAATTTGTTCCTATGCTACCGGCTTAGGTTCGGACCTATGAGGTCACACACATTAGAGTTCATGATTCGATCGGATGGTTGATCAACGATTAAAAATCATTCTAGGGTTAAATGATCAATACGATTGACATTTAACCCAGTGCAAGTGTTACAGGAGGATCAATTAGCAATTCGATTGCTAATTGGCTTAATTTGATTAAGCCAATGGGCTGAGATTAAGTATAATTAAATATGATTTAATTATATTTGGTTTGGGCTTGATTGGATTAAGTCCAATTGGTTTATTGGATAAGCCAAGTGCAAAGAAAAACTAGTCCTAGTTCAACTAGGACTTGGGTCAATCTAATTTCTAATTTGATTAGAAAATTAAATCAGATTTAAATCTAATTTAATCTGATTAAATTAGGTTCTTAATTAGGTTAAGACCTATTTTAATTGGGTTGATCTAATTTTGATTTGATTTCGTTTGGAAAACCAAATTAAAACAAGTCATAAGACAGAATCCTAGTAAGACTAGGATTCCACCTTGCGCCACATAAGCCTTCTCCACGCCCTCTCTCTTATTCAATGCCAATCTCCACTTATTTTGTGCGACAAAAGCCCTCTCCCAGATCTCTCCCACGTTCACAAAAGGTCTCCTTTCTTCTTTCTTACATGGAAGGTGGTTTGGATCAAATCTAAAAGAAATAAGTTTGGATTTCGAATTCTATGAGATAGAGTTTTAGAAATCCAAAACTCTTTCAATTTTGCACCAAATTTATCCAAATTTTTTTTGAAATTTTTGTGGATTTTAGGGTATACATTGTGCATCCTTTTTTGATGATCCATGCATCAAAATATGAAGGAGGTACTCAAGAGTTGGGCGTCCCTTAACTTGCCATGTTTGGATAAGCCTTGACTAGGTGTTTGACCTAGACAAGGACTCTATCATATCTCTCTATATAAGATGAATGTTTTTATGAAATTTTAAGGGATGATAGAGATTTGAGAGTCCTTTGTGCCATACAAAAATTAGAGAGAAAGACCTTTGGGTCATAGAGATATAAAAGATACAAGTTAGGGTGTCTAGAGAGAAAAACGTGAAGAAGAAGAGGGTCTTCTTCTAGGGTTTTTTGTTTTCATATCTTTCCTCCCTCCATCTTGAGTTTTCTGAGAGTGTCTCAGATCTGAAACTCCTCCTTTTACTTTTCATCTTTGGAAGAGTCCAAATCAAGAAGAAGGAGGCACCTGATCAACCATCAAAGAAGGATCAGCGCAGTACTAGCATACTGTGCTGATTTCCTGAAGCAGGACTTCTGATCGAGATTCGTGGGCTCGTGTGGATGACTCCTAGAGGCCGGACGCATGTACGGCTTGCAACATCATCCTTAAGCCCAGATCAGTGAGGTTAGAGCATCTAACTTGCAAGGTAATAGATCTGATCTATTGTTTAATACATACATTAGATGTGGTATAAAAACATGTTGATATGATCAACATGTAGTTCATGCTATATTTATATATTTTAATTTTTGATTTAATATTATGTAATAATCATGTAATAGGATCTTAGATCTAGGGATTTTTTAGTTTTAAAAAATAAATTTTGATTTATTTTAGTCTTCCACTGTATGATCTTGAAAAAGTTTCAAGATCTAACCCTGAAACCCTAGATCTGGTTCCTACAATTGGTATCAGAGCCTAGGTTCTTTATTACATGATTATTTATACATGCTTAGATTATTTTTTAGATTAGATCTAATTTATAATCTGATTATTAAATCTAAAATTAAAATTTTAGATCAATCACGAACTGCAAGGTTGTCCTGCTGTAAGGTTTACCCCTTACAGTGCAAAAGTTGTCCTAGTTTGTGTAGATCTATCTTTAATCATAAATTTGTTAGATATGATCTAGATTAAATTTATGATTTATTAGATTTAAAAGATATTTAAATCTAAAATAAAATCTCTTTGTTAATAATTTTTGTGCAAAAAAATTGTTTAAAGTTAAAATTATTTCAATTACATAAATCTGTTTAGATTAGATCTAAAGTAGTTTCATGTTTATTTCACTTGCATCTTGATTATGAATCAAACATGTAATATGGTTGATAGAATCATATTGTAAAATTATTTTATAAATATAAAAATTATTTTTTGAAAAGCCAAACCCAACCCTCAGTCCAAAACTTAATTAAGAATTAAGAAGTTGTTTGATTAGGTTCTAGGATTGTGAATTGAAGAACCTAAGACACAAATCATAACACATTGGGTTAATGGGTTAGTGAGAATTAGGTCCATTAATTGGGTTAGACCTATGGTTAGATTAAAGATGGACTTAATTAGAGAATTGACTAAATCTAATCAATTGTTGTCTTAGATTAGGTCAAGGATTCTTTAGATCAATTACAATAGTTGTAGTTGGTCAAGTCCATGTCTTTAACGAGAACCAAATGGACTTGATTCTTGGCTAAGCGGTCTAGCACGAACTGTTAGGTTGATCTAATCGAAACTAATTAAACCAGTTGGTGTCTAAGGTAAACCAGACCGGTGATTTTTAATTGGGAGCCCGCTTACCTGGTCATTTCTAATGGTGTCTAAGGCAAGCTTTGGCAGACCCTCCCACTGATCGAACTTACCTGGCCTCTTGATGAAATTATGTTTTGATCGGATCACTTGACTATTCGAGCTGACCCATGTCAGCTAGGTAAATCAGTGTGACTGATTTAGGTGCTCCTAGACCAGCCCTTTTAATGGTCTCCCTTAAGCTGACTTGGTGAAGCCAGTGGGAGGATCATGATAAGCTGGTTCATCTGACCTCATCTTCTAAATTATTTAAATCCTCTAAAATTATTAAGTCCTTAAAATGATAAAGTTATAAAGATAATTGAGTCATAGCCTCCTATTAAGGTGTTTGATAATGAGTCCATTAACTCAATAATCATTGCAGACCCAAAGGCCTGGTGCTTGTTGACTAATGGAATTATCACTCATCATATGATGACTTGGAAGTATATCTCTAATGGTGGTTAGGTGAGCCAACCAAAGTTGGGCTTAATCATTCATTGGTTAGATGCACCAAGTATGATCATGTTAATGGTTGGACCTAACCGGATCCTTACAGTGGAGGCCAAAGCCTACTGATTAGGTTTCTGGGGCAAAATTAAAATTACTAGAAATTATTTAGAGAAATAATTGGTTATGAACCTACCCTTAGATGTACATGGGTTGACCAACCAAAGTTGGGCTTGTGTGCAGTCTCAGTGGATTCTAGTACCCACTAAAGAATTAGGGTAATTCTTCGAATTGGAGGTAGAGGCTACCAATTCGAATAAAATAGTGGGAGAAACCTTTTGATTAAAGTCTAAATCTTTAGGTTTAATGAATTAATTACTAATTAGGTTATAGTTCTCTTTTGTGCAGATATGGCCACTTCCCTATCGCTCCGATCATTGTTGGACAATGATAAGTTGGTGGGACCAAATTTCGGTAGCTGGTACCGAAAGTTGAAGATAGTCCTGGAGCATGAACGGATCCTATATGTGATAATGGATCCTGCACCTGAGGAGCCAGCTGTCAATGCACGTGGAACAGTCAGAGACACTTATCAGAAGTGGCTCAGTGACCGGACCACGGTGCGCTGTATCATGATGGCTGCTATGAGCGATGAGTTCAATCGCAGATTCAAGATGGCTCAGCCAAAGGACATGCTTCAAGTGTTGGAGGATGCCTTTGGCACACCCGATGATGTGGAGAGGCACAAGACTAGTTGTGCCATCTTCAATGCCAAAATGCGGGATGGTGCCTCTGTCACTGATCATGTATTGTACATGATCGAGCTGACGGAACAATTTAGCAAGCTCGGCTTTCCCTTGCATGAGCAGCTTGGGAAAGATGCAATACCTATCTCGCTGCCCAAGTCTTATCTCCCATTCCTCACTCATTATAGAATGACAAAGCCTGAAGTAAACTACCACGGATTACTGGGGTTACTTCAAAACTTTGAGAAAGATCACCAACTCCATAAGGAGTCGGTGAACTTAGTGGGAGGTTCGTCTTCTGGTTCTCGACCCTTTAAGAAAGGAAAGAAGAACAAGAAGAAAAAAGTGAAGAAGGTGCAAGTTCAGGCTGGGACATCTGTGCAGTGTCAGACCAAAAAGATCAAACCCGATAAGAGTCAAGCTGAATGCTTCTTTTGCAAGAAGCGGGGGCACTGGAAGAGGAACTGTCCCCAGTACATTGCCTCCCTAGACCCGAACAGGTAGAGAAAGCAGCAAGTTGTTGCTGGACAAGTTATTTATATGATAACTCCTTGCAATTTCTCTATTTGTGATATAACTGACTGGGTATTGGATACCGGTAGCCCTTACCATATTTGCAATTCATTGCAGGGGTTGCAGGTCAGTAGGAGATTCGAGCAATGCGAGAGATTCCTGAACGTTGGAGATGGAAGACCAGTTCCAGTTCTAGCATTAGGAATCTTGAAACTTGTATTTGAATCCCATATCGTTGTTCTTAATGATTGTCATTTCTGTCCCAGTTTCTTTTTAAATATCATTTCTGTAGGCCTTCTAGCCAAAAATGATTATGAAATTTTAATAAAGAAATAAATTTGTAATATCATTGAGAATGGTGTTACTATTTTTTGTGGACATTTGAACAATGGTGTGTATATATTATCACAACCTGTTAATGTAGTCTATTCAACCGGCAAGCACCCTAGATTAGATAGTGTGTCAGATATCTACTTATGGCACTGTAGGCTAGGTCATATAAACAAGAACAGAATAAACAGGTTGACTCAAGAGGAAATCCTCGAAGTTAGTGATTGTGAATCACTTCCAACCTGTGAGTCCTGTCTTCTTGGTAAAATGACCAAGTCACCTTTTACTGGAAAAGGTGAGAGAGCTACTGAGTTCTTGGGCCTAGTACATACTGATGTATGCGGGCCCATGAGCACCAGTGCTAGAGGTGGATATTCCTACTTCATAACTTTCACGGATGACTTATCCCGATATGGATATGTCTATCTGATGAAACATAAGTCGGATTCATTTGAAATGTTCAAACGATTCCGAAGTGAAGTAGAAAAACAAACAGGAAAGAGTATTAAAACTCTTCGATCTGATCGAGGAGGAGAATATCTTTCTAGTGAATTTCTCACATATCTAGGAGAGAATGGGATTCTCTCCCAATGGACTCCTCCAGGAACACCACAGCATAATGGTGTGTCTGAAAGGAGGAATCGGACTCTGTTAGACATGGTCCGATCCATGATGGGTTTTGCTAGCTTGCTGATATCCTTCTGGGGATATGCACTCGAATCGGCCTGTTATCTGTTAAATAGGGTTCCAAGTAAGTCTGTAATTAAGACTCCATATGAGATATGGACGGGACGTAAGCCAGCACTTTCACACTTTAAAGTCTGGGGGTGCCCGGCCTATGTCAAATGATTAGTCACAGACAAACTTGGACCTAGGTCTGACAAATGCTCATTCATAGGGTACCCCAAAGAGACAAAAGGATATTTTTTCTACCATACTGATGAACAAAAGGTGTTCGTCAGCCTTAAGGCAATCTTTTTAGAAAAGGAGTTCCTTAGTGAAGGAACCATTGCCTCTAAGATTGAACTTGATGAAGTTCAACAGGTAGAAGGACCAACACCAATAGCTGAACTTGAGTCTGATATGATTAGATCATATCCGGAGCCCAATGTACCTGCACCATTAAGGCGATCCGATAGAGTACCGCATCAACCGGACAGATACTACAGTTTCTTGGTCCGGGATGGTGATCCCATCGAACTTGATGAGAATAATGAGGATCCGATCATCTATATAGATGCAATGCAGAGATCTGATTCCGAGAAATGGCTTGAAGCCATGAAATCCGAAATGGAGTCCATGAAGGTCAATGATGTATGGACATTGGTTGACCCACCTGAAGGGGTTAAACCCATTGGGTGTAAATGGGTCCTCAAAAGGAAAAGGGGCACAGACGGAAAGGTGGAGACCTATAAAGCCCGTCTGGTCACCAAGGGATATCGTCAACATTATGGTATTGACTATGACGAGATATTTTCCCCTATGGCAATGCTCAAATCCATTCGGATAATGCTTGCAATAGCTGCCCATCTGGATTATGAGATCTGGCAGATGGATGTAAAGACAGCTATCCTGAATGGAGAGCTGACCGAAGAGGTGTATATGATACAACCTGAGGGGTTTACATCCACAGATGAATCCAAGGTGTGCAAGCTTCAGAGATCCATTTATGGATTGAAGCAAGCTTCTCAGAGTTGGAACATGCATTTTGATAAGATGATCAAAATGTATGGCTTCATTAAGAATGGAGAAGAGCCCTACATCTATAAATGGGCAAATGGTCCAGTTGTGGTATTCCTTGTCTTGTACGTGGATGACATTCTCTTAATCGAGAATGACATCCCCGCACTACAGGGAATAAAAGTTTGGTTGTCATCACAGTTCTCCATGAAGGACTTGGGTGAAGCATCCTACATCCTAGGGATGAAGATCTATAGGGATAGATCTAAAAGGATGCTTGGGTTATCCCAGTCCATGTACATAGATACTGTGCTGAAGAGGTTCAGCATGGAGAATTTCAAGAAGGGCTATCTACCGATAGGCCAAGAAATTTCTCTCTCTAAGAAGGATTGTCCGACAACTCCTGAAGAGAGAGAGCGTATGAGTAGAGTCCCATATGCTTCAGCCGTGGGATCTATCATGTATGCCATGACATGTACAAGACCAGATGTGGCATACTCACTAGGAGTAGTGAGTAGATACCAATCTGATCCTGGAGAAAACCACTGGAAAGTGGTTAAAGCCATCCTTAAGTATTTGAGAAATACTAAGGACCAATGGTTGGTTTATGATGAGTCAGATCTGAAACTTATGGGGTTCACAAACTCCAGCTTTCAATCTGACCATGATGACAGCAGGAGCATGTCGGGTTATATCTTTACTCTGAATGGTAGAGCCATCTACTGGAAGAGTTCCAAGCAGCATACTGTGGCAGACTCTGTTTGTGAAGCAGAGTACATCGCAGCATCGGATGCCGCAAAGGAAGCTGTGTGGCTGAGAAAATTCATCAATGAGCTCGGAGTAGCACCCTCCCTCGATGGTCTGGTCCTGCTCTACTGCGACAGCACTGGTGCCATAGCTCAGGCGAAGAAACCCAAAGCACATCAGCGGACGAAGCACATCTTGCACCGCTTCCACCTGGTCCGGGAGATCGTGGATCGAGGTGACGTCGACCTTCAGAAGATCGATGGAAAGGAGAACCTAGCCGACCCCTTCACTAAAGCCCTGGCAATAAAGGAGTTCGACAACCACAAGTCGAAGATGGGTATTAGATACTGTGCCGAGTGGCTTTAGGACAAGTGGGAGTTGTTAGAAAATGTATCCCAAAAAGCCAATCGTCAAGCTGTTGACGGTTGAGCAACCAAGTATTGTAATTGATTTGTTAATAAATAAAATATATTTGGCATTTTCATCATAAGCTTTCATCTTCTAATGAACTCCGTTGTTATGATGAAGTCCTTAGGACTACTTAAGTCCGATAAAGAGAGGATTTATCGATTAGTCTTTAAAACTGTTCACGACCAAATGATAAGCTGTTAATAAGGACGACAGCTTCTATCGAGTATAGGTCGCTGTAGGCCATATGGGTTGGTTGTCCTCTTAACCAAAGAGTGTGAAGACACTGGTATGGCATACAGGTGAGATGTAAGGGTACATCATCATTGAACATGACCAACTCCAGAGTATTCTGCTGTCGAGAATACCTCTGATGGGATATAGGTATAAGTGTCCCTTAGACCTGAGATCGCCTCAGTGACTTGCAAGCAACTCACTGTGCTTTGGTACCGGACTAACTGAATTTTTAATTCAAGGATGGAAGGCTTCTGGGCACAGTCAAGTACTTGCGAAGTTAGAGTGTGATCGAAATGGGATTGACCACTCCAAGAGTTGGAGAAGAATGAGTCGCTGTATTTCAATTTAGCAAAACCTTGGCCAGGGTAATCCATCAGATGGATTTGATATTTTGAAATACAATGTGGACAACCTGATCAGAGTTGATAGTTAAACTCTGGGGTGTCCTATGATCATTTTGGTCAAGGGTATGAATTATATGAAAACTATATCCGCATGGGTTCTAAGGATGTTGTTCTACACATTCGACCTATCCGGTCGTCGGGTACCATTGCTAGATGGTCACTTCGATTGGTATAAGAATTTATTTCTATGCTATCAGTTTAGGTTCAGACCTATGAGGTCACACACATTAGAGTTCATGATCCGATCGGATGGTTGATCAACGATTAAGAATCATTCTAGGGTTAAATGATCAATACGATTGACATTTAACCCAGTGCAAGTGTTGCAGGAGGATCGATTAGCAATTCGATTGCTAATTGGATTAATTTGATTAAGCCAATGGGTTGAGATTAAGTCTAATTAAATATGATTTAATTAGATTTGATTTGGACTTGATTGGATCAAGTCCAATTGATTTATTGGATAAGCCAAGTGCAAGAAAAAACTAGTCCTAGTTCAACTAGGACTTGGGTCAATCTAATTTCTAATTTGATTAGAAAATTAAATCAGATTTAAATCTAATTTAATCTGATTAAATTAGGTTCTTAATTGGGTTAATACCTATTTTAATTGGGTTGATCTAATTTTGATTTGATTTGATTTGGAAAATCAAATTAAAACAAGTCATAAGACAGAATCCTAGTAAGACTAGGATTCCACCTTGCGCCACATAAGCCTTCTCCACGCCCTCTCTCTTATTCAACGCCAATCTCCACTTATTTTGTGCAACAAAAGCCCTCTCCCAGATCTCTCCCACATTCGCAAAAGGTCTCCTCTCTTCTTTCTTACATGGAAGGTGGTTTGGATAAAATCTAAAAGGAATAAGTTTGGATTTCGAATTCTATGAGATAGAGTTTTAGAAATCCAAAACTCTTTCAATTTTGCACCGAATTTATCCAAATTGTTTTTGGAATTTTTGTGGATTTTAGGGTATACATTTTGAACCCTTTTCTAGTAATCCATGCATAAAAATATGAAGGAGGTGCTCAAGAGTTGGGCGTCCCTTAACTTGCCATGTTTGGATAAGCCTTGACTAGGTGTTTGACCTAGATAAGGACTCTTTCATATCTCTCTATATAAGATGAGTTTTTTTGTGAAATTTTAAGATAAGATAGAGATTTGAGAGACCTTTATTCCATAAAAAAATCAGAGAGAAAATCCTTTGGGTCGTAGAGATATAAAAGATGCAAGTTAGGGTGTCTAGAGAGAAAAACGTGAAGAAGAAGAGGGTCTTCTTCTAGGGTTTTTTGTTTTCATATCTTTCCTCCCTCCATCTTGAGTTTCTTGAGAGTGTCTCAGATCTGAAACTCCTTCTTTTACTTTTCATCTTTGGAAGAGTCCAAATCAAGAAGAAGGAGGCACCTAATCAACCGTCAAAGAAGGATCAGCGCAGTACTAGCATACTGTGCTGATTTCCTGAAGCAGGACTTCTGATCGAGATTCGTGGGCTCGTGTGGACGACTCCTAGAGGCCGGACGCATGTGCAGCTTGCAACATCATCCTTAAGCCTGGATCAGTGAGGTTAGAGCATCTAACTTGCAAGGTAATAGATCTGATCTATTGTTTAATACATACATTAGATGTGATATAAAAACATGTTGATATGATCAACATGTAGTTCATGCTATATTTATATATTTTAATTTTTGATTTAATGCTATGTAATAATCATGTAATAGGATCTTAGATCTAGGGATTCTCTGGTTTTAAAAAATAAATTTTGATTTATTTTAGTCTTCCGCTGTATGATCTTGAAAAAGTTTCAAGATCTAATCCTGAAACCCTAGATCTGGTTCCTACACTTATCCACCTCCTCAGCTACTGCCTTTTAGTACTCTAGGGCAAAGCTTCACTTTTTTTGCTTCACCAGACGACAGGTTGGATCCACCTTTAGGTGATGGAAAATTACCTTTGGGTCTATGTCAGGCATATATGCGGTCGATCAGGCAAAAAGGTCTACATTCTCCTACAAAAGAGTAGTTAGTCGACCTTTTGTTACCTCATCTAGATGTGAGCCGATCTTTACTATCTATTTGAGATTTTCTTTCCTTAGTGAGATCTCAAGGAGGTCCTCAAATGGCTGGGTGCACTCCTCAGCCAAGTACTCTTGGGCATCCAACCCTATTGAAAGTTTGGGTTGAGCCTCCGCTTGGGATGGCTGGCCTTTTGCTTTGAGCTTAGCAATAAAATACTATCAAGCCATGGCCTAATTGCCTCTGATTTGCTCTACTCTTTTCTTGGTTGGAAACTTCATCATCAAATGGTAGCTCGATACTACAGCCTTTAAAGTCCACAAGCTCGGATGGCCAAGAATTGCATTCTAGGCTAAAGAGAGTTTAACTACTAGAAAATTGACTTAGATTGTTGTTCGTTACGGTGGAGTACCCACTATAACGGGCAGCCTAGTCACTCCCTCCAAAATCACTCAGCCTCTGGAGAAATCCTGAATTCGGGTATCAAATCTACTTAATTGATCTGGGGTAAATCTCATTTGGAAGAAGACAGAGTAATACAAAATATCAGCTGAGCTTTTATTATCGAAAAATATGCGATGTATATTGAAATCAATAATATTCTCTCTTACAACCACTGCATCATTATGCAGAGCTAGCATACCTTCTACATCCTGCTCGGTGAAGACAATAGCATCCTTGGGCCCATCCTCAAGCCTCGGCTTCTTCACCTCCGAAAACTCTACCGACTTAAATGACCCCCCAATAATCATATGGATTTCTTCGCATATGGGTTGGTCTTCAATTGTCGCCTATCCCTTGTTTCTTGTCTCTCATGCTACATCGATGGTGGTTGCAATTGAGGCAAGGGGAACGATTGCTGAGGCATAGAAGGTGGCTACTGAGCTCTCAAAGATCGATACTGAGGTACTCCCCTTTGGACAAAGTGATTCAACTTTCCCTGCCTGACGAGCCTCTTAATCTCATCTCGGAGCTGGATGCAATCTTCAATGTCATGACCATAATCATGATGGTAGAAGCAGTATTAATTTGGGCTGCAGCAATGCTCTGACTTCGACTACATCCTCAGAGGCTGAGGTAGCTCAACTCGAACCTCCATCAGTTCCTACCCCTCCTGAAAACATTCAAAGGCATATAGTTAGTATAACACCTTGATGGTGAGGGTTGTTGATCCCTTCTCTGAGGACTCCGAGATTGATGATTTCGACCTCCATTTTTTCATCTTTGGAATGGGTATCGGGAGTGCTGGTAGGTTCTCCCCTCCCACCTTGGAGAGTGCTTCTTATTCTGACCTGCTACAACAGAACTGGTAGGGGTGTCTTCTGTGAAAACCTTCTCATGCGGGAAAACTTCTCCACACAAGCAATCATATTTGAAAAGTCCTGGGGATAAGTCTTTATTACAATTTTTTGAGGTCGTTCTTTAGTAGACCACCCATCATTACAGCAATTATGGTCAATTGATTCAAGTCACAGACTTTCAAGATCATCGTGTTAAAATGCTTGATGGTGTGGAGGTAGTCGGACTGCTTTTGCTATCGTCGGCTACTGACAAAGTGATCGATGAAGGTCCTGTTGAAAAATATGTCTTAAAAATCAATCGTCAACCTATTGATGGTTGAGCAACCTTGTATTATAATTAATTTGTTGATAAATAAAATATATTTTTGATATTTTCATCACAAGTTTTCATCTTCTAATGAACTCCATTGTTGTGATGAAGTCCTTAGGACTATTTAGGTTTGATAGAGAGAGGATTTATCGATTAGTCCTTAAAATTGTTCACGACCAAATGATAGGCTGTTAATAAGGACGACAGCTTCTATCGAGCATAGGTCGCTGTAGGTCATATGGATTGGTTGTCCTCTTAACCAAAGAGTGTGGAGACACTGGT
Organism: Elaeis guineensis; assembly: GCF_000442705.2. Lineage (NCBI taxonomy): Eukaryota > Viridiplantae > Streptophyta > Magnoliopsida > Arecales > Arecaceae > Elaeis > Elaeis guineensis. The sequence continues at coordinate 58,724,062 of NC_026002.2, read as the reverse complement.
ATGGCATACAGGTGAGATATAAGGGTACATCATCATTGAACGTGACCAACTCTAGAGCATTCTGCTGTTGAGAATATCTCTGATGGGATATAGGTATAAGTATCCCTTAGACCTGAGATCGCCTCAGTGACTTGCAAGCAACTCACTGTGCTTTGGTACTGGACTAACTGAATTTTTAATTCAGTGACAGAAGGCTTCTGGACACAGTCAAGTACTTGCAAAGTTGGAGTGTGATCAAGATGGGATTGACCACTTCAAGAGTTGGAGAAGAATGAGTCGCTGTATTTCAATTTAGCAAAATCTTGGCCAGGGTAATCTATCAGATGGATTTGATATTTTGAAATACAATGTGGACAACCTGATCAGAGTTAACAGTTGAACTCTGAGGTGTCCTATGATCATTTTAGTCAAAGAGATGAATTATATGAAAACTATATCCACATGGGTTCTAAGAATGTTGTTCTACACATTCGACCTATCCGATCATTGGGTACTATTGCTAGATGGTCACTTTGATTGGTATAAAAATTTATTCTTGTACTACTCATTTAGATTCGGACCTATGAGGTCACATACATTAGAGTTCATGATCCGATCGAATGGTTGATCAACGACTAAGAATCATTCTAGGGTTAAATGATCAATACGATTGACATTTAACCTAGTGCAAATATTACAGAAGAATCGATTAGCAATTCGATTACTAATTGGCTTAATTTGATTAAGCCAAAGGGCTGAAATTAAGTCTAATTAAATATAATTTAATTAAATTTAGTTTGGATTTGATTGGATCAAGTTCAATTGGTTTATTGGATAAGCTAAGTGCAAGGAAAAACTAGTCCTAGTTCAATTAGGACTTGGATCAACCAAATTTCTTTTTCGATAAAAAAATTAAATCAGATTTAAATCTAATTTAATCTGATTAAATTAGATTTTTAATTAGGTTAAGATCTATTTTAATTAGATTGATTTGGTTTTGGTTTGATTTGATTTGAGAAACCAAATTTGAACAAGTCATAGATTGAATCCTAGTAAGACTAGGATTCCACCTTGCGCCACCTTAGCCCCCTACGCCCACTCTCTCTTATCCCATGCCCACTCTCTCTTATTTTGTGTGACAAAATCCTCTCTTCTAGGTCTTCACGCATGCCCAAAACTTTCCTCCTTTTCTCTCTTACATGGAATGTGGTTGTGGATCAAGTCAAAGTAGGAATTAGTTTGGATTTCAAATTCTATGAGATAGAGTTTTAGGAAATCAAAATTCTTTCCTTATTGCACTGATTTTATCTAAATTTTTTTTTAAAATTTTTATGGCTTTTATGGTATATAATATGTACCCTTTGCTGGTGGTCCATGATAGAAAAAGAAGGAGAGGGCGCCCAAGAGTTGGGCGCCCCTTGTCTTGCCTTGTTTGGATAATCCTTGACTAGGTATTTGACCTAGACAAAGACTCTTCATATCTCTCTATTTAAAATAAATTTTTTTATAAAATTTTCATGAATTATAGAGTATTGAAAGAGCATTCAAAAATTAAGGAGAAAGAGTCTTGGGGCATGGAGATCTAATAGATACAAAACTAGGTGTCTGGGTTAGAGTAAAGAGAAGAAGAAGAGGGTCTTCTTCTAGAGTTGCTGGGTTCAGCTCTTCCCTTCCTCCATCTATAAGTTTTTCAGGAGTGTCTCATATAAAACTTCTTGTCCTACTTCTCATCTTTGGAAGAGTCCAAATCAAGAAGAAGGAGGCATCTGATCGACCATCGAAGAAGGATCAGCGCAGTACTAGCATACTGTGCTGATTTCTTGGATCAGAACTTCTGATCATGATTCATGGGCTCGTGTGGATGACTTCTTGAGGTCGGATGCATGTGTGGCTCACAACATCATCCTCAAGCTCGGATCAGCAAAGTTAGAACATCTAACTTGCAGGGTAATAGATATGATCTATTATATTTTACATACATTAGATGTAGTATAGAAACATGTTGATATGATCAACATGTAGTTCTTGCTCTTTATATTTTAATTTTTAATTTAATACCATGTAATAATTATATAATAAGATCTTAGATCTAGGAATTTTCTAATTTTACAAGATAAATTTTGATTTATTTTAATCTTTCGTTGCTTGATCTTGAAAAAATTTCAAGATCTAATCCTGAAACCCTAGATCTGGTTCCTTCAATTGGTATCATAGCCTAAGTTGTTTATTACATGATTATTTATACATGCTTAGATTATTTTTTAAATTAAATCTAATTTACAATCTGATTGTTAAATCTGAAATTAAAATTTTTAGATCAATCACTAACTGTAGGTTGTCCTGCTGTATGATTTATCCCTTACAGTGCAGAGGTTATCCTAATTCGTGTCGATTTATCTTTAATCATAAATTTGTTAGATATGATCTAGATTAAATTTATGATTTATTAGATTTAAAAGATATTTAAATCTAAAATAAAATCTCTTTGCTAATAATTTCCACGTAAAGAACCATCATATATTTGTCTGGAAAATTTGCGCAGTTTAAAGTTGAAATTGTTTCAATTACATGAACCTATTTAGATTAGATCTAAAGTAGTTTCATGCTTTTTACTTACATTTTGATTATGAATCAAACATACAACTTGGTTGGTAGAACCATATTGTAAAAATATTTTGCAAACATAAAAATTATTTTCAAAAAGCCAAACCCCAACCCTCAGCCCAAAACTTAATTAAGAATTAAGAAGTTGTTTGATTAGGTTCTAGGATTATGAATTGAAAAATCTAAGACACAAACCATAACACATTGTGTTAATGGGTTAGTGGAAATTAGGTCCATTAATTGGGTTAGACCTAAGGTTAGGTTAAAGATGGACTTAATTAGAGAATTGACTAAATCTAATCAATTATTATCTTAGATTAGCTTAAGGATTCTCTAGATCAATTACAATAGTTGTAGTTGGTCAAGTCCATATCTTTAACGAGAACCAAATGGACTTGATTCTTGGCTAAGCAATCTAGCACGAACTGTTAGGTTGATCTAATCAAAACTAATTAAACTAGTTGGTGTCTAAGGTAAACTAAACCGGTAGTTTTTAATTGGCAGCCCGCTTATCTGGCCATTTCTGATGGTGTCTAAGACAAGCTTTGACAGATCCTCCCACCGATCGAACTTACCTGGCCTCTTGATGAAATTATATTTTGATCAGATCATTTGACTATTCGAGATGACCCATGTTATCTAGGTAAATCAATGTGACTGATTTAGGCATTCCTAGACCAACCCTTTTAATGGTCTCCCTTAAGCTAACTTGGTGAAGCTAGTGGGAGGATCATGATAAGCTAGTTCATCTGACCTCCTTCTCTAAATCAATTAAATCTTCTAAAATTATTAGATCCTTAAAATAAAATAGTTATGGTGATAACTAGATCATAGCCTCCCATTAAGTGGATGATAATGGGTCCATCAGTTGGATAATCATTGGAGGCCCAAAGGCCTGGTGCTTATCGGCTAATGAAATTGTCATTCATAATATGATTTCTTGACTGTAACTTTCTAAATGATGGTTAGGTTAGCCAATCAAAGTTGGGCCTAATCATTCATTGGCCAGATGGGCCAAGTATGGTCATGTTAATGTTGGACCTAATCCGACCTTTTCAGTGGAGGCCAAAGCCTACTGATTAGGGACTGGGGTAAAATTAAAATTACTAAAAATTATTTAGAGAAATAATTGGTTATGAACCTACCTTTAGATATACATGGGTTGGCCAACCAAAGTTGGGCTTGTGTGCAGTCTAAGTGGATTCTAGTACCTACTAAGAAATTAGGGTAATTGCTCGAATTGGAAGTAGAAGCTACCAATTCGAATAAAATAGTAAGAAAAATCTTTTGATTAAAGTCCAAATCTTTAGGTTTAATGAATCAATTGCTAATTAGGTTATGATTTTTCTTTATGTGGATATAGCCACTTCCCTATCACTTCGATCATTGTTGGATAATGATAAGTTGGTGGGACCCAACTTCGATCGCTGGTACCGAAGGTTGAAGATAGTCCTGGAGTATGAATGGATCCTATATTGATAACGGATCCTGCATCGAGGAGCCAGCTGTCAATGCACATGGAACAGTCAGAGACACTTACCAGAAATGGCTCAATGATCGGACCATGGTGCGTTGCATCATGCTGGCTGCCATGAGCGATGAGTTCAATCACAGATTTGAGATGGCTCAGCCAAAGGACATGCTTCAAGTGTTGGAAGATGCCTTTGGTACACCCGATGATGTGGAGAGGCACAAGACTAGTTGTGCCATCTTCAATGCCAAAATACGGGATGGTGCCTCTGTCACTGATCATGTATTGTACATGATCGAGCTGATGGAGCGTTTGAGCAAGCTCGGCTTTTTCTTGCATGAGCAGCTTGGGAAAGATGCAGTACTGAACTCGCTACCCAAGTCTTATCTCCCATTCCTCACTTATTGTAGAATGACAAAGCCTGAAGTAAACTTACACAGGTTACTGGGGTTGCTTCAAAACTTTGAGAAGGATCACCAACTCCACAAGGAGTTGGTAAACTTAGTGGGAGGTTCATCTTCTGGTTCTTGACCCTTTAAGAAAGGAAAGAAGAACAAGAAGAAGAAAGTGAAGAAGGTGCAAGTTCCGGCTGGGACATCAGTGCAGGGTCAGACCAGAAAGATCAAGCCCGATAAGAGTCAAGCTGAATGCTTCTTTTGCAAGAAGCGGAGGCACTGGAAGAGGAACTGTCCTTAGTACATTGCCTCTTTAGACCCGAACAGGCAGAGAAAGAAGCAAGCGATTGCTGGATAAGATATTTATAAGATAACTCCTTGTAATTTCTCTATTTGTGATATAACTGACTGGATATTGGATACCGATAGCCCTTACCATATTTGCAATTCATTGCAGGTGTTGCAGGTCAATAGGAGATTCGAGCAAGACTAGAGGTTCTTGAACATTGGAGATGGAAGACTAGTTCCATTTCTAGCATTAAAAATCTTGAAACTTGTATTTGAGTCCCATACCATTATTCTTAATGATTATCATTTTTGTCTCAATTTTTTTTAAAATATTATTTCTATAGGTCTTCTGTCCAAAAATGATTATGAAATTTCAATAAAGAAACAAGTTTGTAATATCATTATGAATGGTGTTACTATTTTTTATGAATATTTGAACAATGATATGTATATATTATCACAACCTGTTAACGTAGTCTATTCTACAGGCAAGCCCCCTAGATTAGATAATGTATCAGATATCTACTTATGGCACTGTAGGCTAGGTCATATAACAAGAACAGGATAAACAGGTTGACTCAAAAGGGAATCCTTGAAGTTAGTGATTGTGAATCACTTCCAACATGTGAGTCCTATCTTCTTGATAAAATGACCAAGTCACCTTTTACTGAAAAAGGTGAGAGAGCTACTGAGCTCTTGGGCCTAGTACATACTGATGTATGCGGGCCCATGAGCACAAGTGCTAAAAATGGATATTTTTACTTCATCACTTTCACGGATGATCTATCCAGATATGGATATGTCTATCTGATGAAACATAAGTCAAATTCATTTGAAATATTCAAATGATTCTGAAATGAAGTAGAAAAATAAACTGAAAAGAGTATTAAAATTCTTCAGTCTGATCGAGGAGGAGAATACCTTTCTGGTGAGTTTCTCATATATCTAGGAGAGAATGGGATTCTCTCTCAATGGACTCCTCCAGGAATACCACAGCATATTGATGTGTCTGAAAAGAGAATCGGACTCTGTTAGACATGGTCTGATCCATGATAGATTTTGCCAGTTTGCCGATATCCTTCTGGAGATATACACTCGAATCGGCCCATTATCTGTTAAATAGGATTCCAAGTAAGTCTGTAATTAAGACTCCATATGAGATATGGACAGGGCGTAAGCCAGTACTTTCACACCTTAGGGTCTAGGGGTGCTCGGCCTATGTCAAATGGTTAGTTATATATAAACTTGAACCTAAGTCTGACAAATACACATTTATAGGGTACCCCAAAGAGACCAAAAGATATTTTTTCTACCATGCTAATGAACAAAAGGTGTTCATCAGCCTTAAGGCACCCTTTTTAGAAAAAGAATTCCTTGGAGAAGGAACTGTTGCCTCTAAGGTTGAACTTGATAAAGTTCAATAGGTAGAAGGATCGACACCAATAGCTGAAACCGAGTCAGATTTGATTAGATCAGATCCGAAGCCCAATGTACCTATACCATTAAGGCGATCCGGTAGAGTACCACGTCAGCCAGACAGATACTACAGTTTCTTAATCCAGGATGGTGATCCCATCAAATGCGATGAGAACGATGAGGATCCGATCACCTATATGGATGCAATGTAGAGACCTGATTCTGAAAAATGGCTTGAAGCCATGCAATCCAAAATGAAGTTCATGAAGGTCAACGATGTATGGACATTGGTTGACCCACCTGAAGGGGTTAAACCTATTGGGTGTAAATGGGTCTTTAAAAGGAAGAGGGGCACAGACGGAAAGGTGGAGACCTATAAAGCTCGTCTGGTTGCCAAGGGGTATCGTCAACGTTATAGTATTGACTATGATGAGACGTTCTTCTCTATGGCAATGCTCAAATCCATTCAGATAATGCTTGCAATAGCTGCCCATCTGGATTATGTGATCTAGCAGATAGATGTAAAGACAGCTTTCCTGAATGGAGAGCTGACCGAAGAGGTGTATATGATACAACCTGAGGGGTTTATATCCACAGATGAGTCCAAGGTGTGCAAGCTTCAGAGATCCATTTATGGATTGAAGCAAGTTTCCCGGAGTTGGAACATGCATTTTGATAAGATGATCAAAACATATGGCTTCATTAAGAACGGAGAAGAGCCCTGCATCTATAAATGGGCAAATAGTCCAGTTATGGTATTCCTTGTCTTGTATGTGGATGACATTCTCTTAATCGGGAATGACATCCCCGCACGACAGGGAATAAAAGTTTGATTGTCATTGCAGTTCTCCATGAAGGACTTGGGTGAAGCATCCTACATCCTAGGGATGAAGATCTATAGGGATAGATCTAAAAGGATGCTTGGGTTATCTTAGTCCACGTACATAGATAATGTGCTGAAGAGGTTCAGCATGAAAAATTTCAAGAAGGGCTATCTATCGATAGGCCATAGAATTTCTCTCTCTATGAAGGATTTTCCGATAACTCTTGAAGAGAGAGAGAGCATATGAGTAAAGTCCCATATGCTTCGATCATGGGATCTATCATGTACGCCATGATATATATCAGGCCAGATATGGCATACTCACTAGGAGTAGTGAGTAGATATCAATTTGATCCTAGAGAAAACTACTAGAAAGTGGCTAAACCCATCCTTAAGTATTTGAAAAATATAAAGGACCAATGGTTGGTTTATGGCGAGTCAGATCTGAAACTTGTGGAGTTCACATACTCCAGCTTTCAATCTGACCATGATGACAGCAGAAGCGTATCGGGTTATATTTTTAATCTGAATGGTGGAGCCATCTACTGGAAGAGTTTCAAGCAGCATACTGTGACAAACTCTGTTTGTAAGGTGGAGTACATCACAGCATCGGATGCTGCGAAGGAAGCTATGTGGCTGAAGAAATTCATCACCGAGCTCGGAGTAGCACCCTCCCTCGATGGTCCGGTCGTGCTCTACCGTGACAGCACTGGTGCCATAGCTCAGGCAAAGGAATCCAAAGTACACCAGTGGATGAAGCACATTTTACGCCGCTTCCATCTGGTTCGGAAGATCGTGGATCGAGGTGACGTCGACCTTCAGAAGATCGATGGAAAGGAGAACCTGGCCGACCCTTTCACTAAAGTCCTGACGATAAAGGAGTTCGACAACCACAAGTCGAAGATGGGTATTAGATACTGTGCCGAGATCCTTTAGGACAAGTGGGAGTTGTTGTGAAATATGTTCCAAAAGCCAATCGTCAACCTGTTGATAGTTGAGCAATCTTGTATTGTAATTGATTTGTTAATAAATAAAATATATTTTTGGTATTTTCATCATAAGTTTTCATGAACTCTGTTGTTGTGATGAAGTCTTTAGGACTATTTAGGTTCGATAAAGAGAGGATTTATCGATTAGTCCTTAAAACTGTTCACGATCAAATGATAGGCTATTAATAAGGACGACAGCTTCTTTCGAGCATAAGTCATTGTAGGCTATATGGGTTGGTTGTCCTCTTAACCAAGAAGTGCAGAGATACTGGTATGGTATACAGGTGAGATGTAAGGGTACATCGTCATTGAACGTGACCAACTTCAGAGTATTCTACTGTCGAGAATGTCTCTGATGGGATATAGGTATAAGTGTCCCTTAGACCTGAGATCGCCTTAGTGACTTGCAAGCAACTCACTGTGCTTTGATACTGGACTAACTGAATTTCTAATTCAATGATAGAAAGCTTCTAGGCACAGTCAAGTACTTACGAAGTCGGAGTGTGATCAAAATGAGATTGACCACTCCAAGAGTTGGAGAAGAATGAGTCGCTGTATTTCAATTTAGCAAAATCTTGATCAGGATAATTCATTAGATGGATTTGATATTTTGAAATACAATGTAGACAACCTGATCAGAGGTGATAGTTGAACTTTGAGGTGTCCTATGATTATTTTGGTCAAGGGGATGAATTATGTGGAAACTATATCCGCATGGGTTCTAAAAATATTGTTCTGCACATTCGACCTATCCATCTGTCGGGTATCATTGCTAGATGATCACTTCGATTAGTACAAAAATTTATTCCTGTACTACTGACTTAGGTTCGGACCTATAAGGTCATAAATAATAGAGTTCACGATCCGATCGAATGGTTGATCAATGATTAAGAATCGTTCTAGGGTTAAATGATCAATACGATTGATATTTAATCTAGTGCAAGTGTTGCAGGAGGATCGATTAGCAATTTGATTGCTAATTGGCTTAATTTGATTAAGTCAAAAGGTTGAGATTAAGTCTAATTAAATATAATTTAATTAGATTTGGTTTGAGCTTGATTGGATCAAGTTTAATTGGTTTATTGGATAAGCCAAGTGCAAGGAAAAACTAGTCCTAATTCAATTAGGACTTGGGTCAACCTAATTTTTAATTCGATTAAAAAATTAAATCTAATTTAAATCTAATTTAATCTGATTAAATTAATTTCTTAATTAAATTAAGATCTATTTTAATTAAGTTGATTTGATTTTGATTTGATTTGGTTTGAGAAACCAAATTTGAACAAGTCATAGATTGAATCCTAGTAAGACTTGGATTCCACCTTGTGCCACCTTAGCCCCCATGCCCACTCTCTCTTATCCCATGCCCACTCTCTTTTATTTTATGTGATAAAACCCTCTCTCCTAGGTCTTCATGCATGCCCAAAACTTTTCTCTTTTTCTCTCTTACATGGAATTTGGTTGTGGATCAAGTCAAAGTAGGAATTAGTTTAGATTTCAAATTCTATGAGATAGAGTTTTAGAAAACCAAAACTCTTTCCTTATGGCACTGATTTTACTCAATTTTTTTTTGACATTTTTGTGACTTTTATGGCATATAATATGTGCCCTTTGCTGATAGTCCACAGTATAAAAGGAAGGAGGGGACGCCCAAGAGTTGGGTGCCCCTTGTCTTGCCTTGTTTGAATAATCCTTGACTAGATATTTGACCTAGACAAGGACTCTTCATATCTCTCTATTTAAAATAATTTTTTTTATGAATTTTTTATTGATTATAGAGCATTGGGAGACCTTTGGGGTGTCCAAAAATAAGGGAGAAAAAGTCTTGGAGCATAGAGATCTAATAGACACAAAATTAGGTGTCTGGATTAGAGCAAGGAGAAGAAGAAGAGGATCTTCTTCTAGAGTTGCTGGATTCATCTCTTTCCTTCCTCCATCTGTAAGTTTTTTGAGAGTGTCTCATCTAAAACTCCTCCTACTTATCATCTTTGGAAGAGTTCAAATCAAGAAGGAGGCATCTGATCGATCATCAAAGAAGGATCAGCGCAGTACTAGCATACTGTGCTGATTTTCTGGACCAGAACTTCTGATCGTGATTCGTGGGCTCGTGCGGATGACTCCTAGAGGCTGGATGCATGTGCGGCTCACAACATCATCCTTAAGCTCAGATCAACAAAGTTAGAATGTCTAACTTGTAAGGTAATAGATCTGGTCTATTATATTTTACATACATTAGATGTAGTATAGAAACATGTTGATATGATTAACATGTAGTTCTTGCTCTTTATATTTTAATTTTTGATTTAATATCATGTAATAATCATGTAATAGGATCTTAGATCTAGAGATTTTTTAATTTTATAAGATAAATTTTGATTTATTTTAGTCTTTCGCTGCCTGATCTTGAAAAAGTTTCAAGATCTAATCCTGAAACCCTAGATCTGGTTCCTTCAGGTCCAACATGGCTCTTCAAAAGAGTGAATGAAGGTCAACTTCAAGCTTGAATACCACTATCAAGCAACCCCTTTTAGAGTAGTGGAGAAGGCTCGATAGAGGATGGCATCTATCACTACCTGAAGGAGCATCGCCACCTTGAAGGTCTCCAAATGATCGATGGGGTCGATGGTCTCATCGTAGATCTCAAATTGGGTCACCTTGAAGTGTTGAGAGAGTGGCTCCTACATTATCCTTGGCATGAAGGGTGGCTCACTGTTGAACCCTTTGTAGGGCTGCACTGAGGAATTATTATTAAGATCATTATTGATCTTTTTGTCGAGCATTTGGAATAGCCTTTCTATGGCCAGATCCCAAATGGTGCAAGCCTTGGAGTGTTGAGGAGAATGGCGATCAGGGGTTGAATCATGCCACGATCACAGACTGGGAGATCACTGCCTCCTAGATCTTGAGGTAGCTTTGGTGGGTTTGCCTCCTCTCTGGGCTCTGAAAAAGCATCCACAGTTGCTCTGATTATGGTGGTGGCTGGGAAGCTAGATTTGGTGGAGGTGCCATAATAGGAGGTCAAGGTGGCACTGTCGAGAGGACTGGTTGCACCACAGGAGGGGGTGTAGGAGCAGTCAGAGTAGGCTGCAGCGCCATTGGTGGAGGTGCAAGAATAGTTTGGACTGCTTGAACAACAGCCATCAAATTCTAGACCTGCTGGAAGAGCAGCTTAAATTGGTCTACCGTGACCATACTGGTTGGCTTGGTGGATGAGTCTCCATTGTCAGTGGTTGTGATTGGCTGTCGGCCTAGCTCCCCACTTAATGAGAGGTGGCGGTGTTGGAAATATGAGATAAAACATGCTTTGGTGGTATAATGTAAATATTAGGCCCTTCCTCTATCTGTTGCTGTTCATTTTTATCGAGGTCGAAAAATGGGCAACTGGGCTTTGCACGATGGTGCTAGAGTGACCTATAAAATAAGTCCAAACAAGAGATTTTCACTCCGATGAGGATCCTTTGATGCTGAAGTCAGATTTCAGACAACAAAGAGAGCAGCAACGGGTTCGCTGAGGGAGATTGCTTACCTGGATCTTCAGGGCTTTAGTTATTTATAGAGGATATGGTTGGATAACCATGGAAACATGTAGTTCTGATGTTTATCAATTCTTATTTAAACATGGGATCATATGAGGCAGCAACAAGGAGCTGATATTGATTAGATTAAGATGCCTAAAATTCAGAGGAGGCATGCATGAAAAATTCAAGGGAAGAGAGGCTCGACATCCCAAGGGAAGGCATGAGGTTTGATTGCTCTTATCCCTTCTTTCTTACTAATAACCAAAAGTTGGTTGTTAGGGCCTTCTCTCTTTTTCTTTTTTCTAAGTTTGAACATGGATTTTTCTCTCCCCTTTGTCCAAGAGTTGGACATGTATTCTTAGATCTCTAGCATAAAGATTTGGTGCATGGGTTTTTTAGGAAAAAAAAAAAGAAAGTGTTCTTCTCATGATCTCTAGCGTAGAGATCATCATCCTCCTATTCTCTTCTTCTTCTCCAAGAGGATCTTGAGAGAAACAAAAAATTTTCAACCATCAAAATGTGATCTCTGTAAGGGAGCTAGCACTCTAGTAAGATCAAGAAGCTTCTAATCAGATCAAAGTCTCGTATAACCCATAGAGGCTAGACACTTATGCAGTTTCAAGAGACCTTCGGAAGAGTTCCACGATCATCAGTTCATGGTGTAGATCGACCCGCACCAAGGTATGAAGATTAGATCTTCTCTATTTATTTTTTCTATTTGATTTTTGTATCTGAATCCAATCTCATATATGTAGATCTTATTTTATGATTTTTAAATTTGATCTTAGACATGCTTAGATTAAATTAGATTTAATCTGAATTTTTAATTTTTGTTACGTACTTATTTTAAAAAATTTTACATGTATAAAACTGTGAAACCCCAACAGTGATATTAGAGGCACATCATATGCATGAGATTAGGATTTAGATCTGAAATTTATAGAGCAAAATTTTAGATCTAAAAGTTTTTGATGTCGTTCTAACATAAAGTTGCCCTAGTATAACTTGTGATGCTGTATGGTTGTTCTAGAACGATATTAAAATTTTTAATTAAAATAAAATTTTAGATCTAATTTTTCATCATATATGTGATATATATTTTATTGTTTAGATCTAAAAAGAGTTTTGAGATCTATTTTGATTCGTATATATGATATATGAAAGCATGTTTAAGACTGAAATCAGTTTCTATGACTTAAATTTTATTCATATATATGATATATGTTTATATGTATAATCTGAAAAATATTTCAAGATCCAAACATACTTATCATATAAAGAATTTAGATCTAAAAATTTAGATTTAAGATCTGAAATTAGTGTTTGTGTATGAGAGATTAGTCATGGGTAGATCAAATTAGGTTATGTAATCAAATTATATCTAGGATTTCTGATTTGATCATAATGGGTCAAAATCAATTTAGCAGTTGATCAAATCAAGTCAAGTATTGATTAAAGTTAGGTCAATAGAGCTTAAGATCATACAATTATTGTTGATCAAATTGATTGACATCCATATGTAGAATCAATTAACCTAAGGATCTAATACATCTCTTTGGCTCGAATCTGATTCACCTAAGCTAACCTATTCGGACCAATTAAATAATTAGTGTCTAAGATAAATAATTGAAAGGTGGTTATATAATTGATTCCATTTGTTGATTTACCCAATTTATTGGTGTCTAAGAAAAATAATGGGGGGACTCCCACCAATCTCCACTTGCTTGGACAATTTGGAAGATTGAGTCTCAAATATGGTTGCTTGACGGGTTGGTTTAGCCCATACCAATTAGATCAGTCATGTGATGGCTGATTAGATGAGACCTAAATCTCTCCATAAATGTTAAGTCCAATGATCTTCCATCATTGTAGATGTGTAGGCATGCTACCGACGTTGATTATTCACAGCTAGTCATGGTGGTTTGGTTGCATCGAAAATTGAAGGAACCAGATCTAGGGTTTTAGGGTTAGATCTTGAAACGTTTTAAAGATCAGGCAGCGCAAGACTAAAATAAATCAAAATTTATCTTATAAAATCAGAGAATCTTTAGATCTAAGATTTTATTACATGATTATTACATGATATTAAATCAAAAATTAAAATATAAAGAGCAAGAACTATATGTTGACCATATCAACATGTTTCTATACTACATCTAATGTATGTAAAATATAATAGATCAGATCTATTACCTTGCAAGTTAGACATTCTAACTTTGATGATCCAAGCTTGAGAATGATGTTGCAAGCTGCATACGCATCCTGCCTCTAGGAGTCATCCACACGAGCCCACGAATCATGATCAGAAGTCTTGGTCTAGGAAATCAACACAGTATGCTAGTACTGTGCTGATCCTTCTTCGATGGTCGATCAAATACCTCCTTCTTCTTGATTTGGACTCTTCTAAAGATGAGAAGTAGGAGAAAGAGTTTTAGATATGAGACACTCTCATAAAACTCATAGATGGAGGAAGAGAAGAGGTGAACACAGCAACCCTAGAAGAAGACCCTCTTCTTCTTCTCTTTGCTCTCACCTAGACACTTAGTTTTGTGTCTATTATTCTTCATGCCCCAACACTCTTTCTCCCTGATGTTCATACATCCCAAAGGTCACTCAATGCTCTATAATCCATAAAAATTTCAAGAAGAAATTCATCTTAAATAATAAGATATGAAGAGTTCTTATCTAGGTCAAATACCTAGTCAAGGAAAATCCAAACAGAGCAAGACAAGTGGTGCCCAACTCTTGGGCGCCCCCTCCTTCTTTTTATACTATGGACCACCAGCAAAGGGCACATAATATGTGCCATAAATTCCATAAAAATCCCAAAAAACATCTGGATTAAATCAGTGCCATAAGGAAAGAGTTTTGGTTTCCTAAAATTCTATCTCATAGAATTTGAAATCTAAACTAATTCCTACTTTGACTTGGTTCACAACCACATTCCATGTAAGAGAGAAAGAGTGAAAAGCTTTGGGCATGCATGAAGGCTTGGGAGAGAAAGTTTTGTCACACAAAATAAGAGAGAGTGGGCATGGGGGGCTAAGGTGGCGCAATGTGGAATCCTAGTCTTACTAGGATTCAATCTATGACTTGTTCAAATTTGGTTCTCAAACTAACTCAAACCAAAACCAAATCAATCCAATTAAAATAGGTCTTAACTCAATTAAGAATCTAATTTAATTAGATTAAATTAGATTTAAATCTAATTTAATTATCTAATCGAATTAGAAATTAGGTTGACCCAAGTTCTAATTAAACTAGGACTAATTTTTTCTTGCATTTGGCTTATCCAATAAATCAATTGAACTTAATCCAATCAAGCCCAAACTAAATCTAATTAAGTCATATTTAATTAGACTTAATCTCAGTCTATTGGCTTAATCAAATTAAGCTAATTAGTAATCAAATTGCTAATTGATCCTTCTGCAATACTTGTACTAGGTTAAATGTCAATCGTATTGATCGTTTAACCCTAGAATGATTCTTAATCGTTAATCAACCATCCGATCGGATCATGAACTTTAATATGTGTGACCTCATAGATTTGAACCTAAATTGATAGCATAGAAATAAATTTTTGTACCAATCGAAGTGACCATCTAGCAATGGTACCCGATGGTCGGATAGGTTGAATATGTAGAACAACATCCTTAGAACCCATACGGATATAGTTTTCATATAATTCATCTCCTTGATCAAAATGATCATAGGACACCTCAGAGTTCAACTGTCAACTCTGATCAAGTTGTCCACATTGTGTTTCAAAATATCAAATCCATCTGATGGATTATCCTGGCCAAGGTTTTACTAAATTGAAATACAGTGACTCATTCTTCTCCAACTCTTGGAGTGGTCAATCCCATCTTGATCACACTTCGACTTCGCAAGTACTTGACTGTATCCAGAAGCCTTCCATCACTGAATTAGAAATTCAGTTAGTCTAGTACCAAAGCACAGAGAATTGCTTGCAAGTCACTGAGGCGATCTCAAGTCTAAGGGACACTTATACGCATATCCCATCAAAAAAATTCTCTACAGCAGAATGCTCTGGAGTTGGTCACGTTCAATGACGATGTACCCTTACATCTTACCTGTATGCCATACCAGTATTATTGGGAAATGTGTCCCAAAAAGCCAATCATCAAGCTGTTGACGGTTGAGCAACCATGTATTGTAATTGATTTGTTAATAAATAAAATATATTTGGCATTTTCATCATAAGCTTTCATCTTCTAATGAACTCCGTTGTTATGATGAAGTCCTTAGAACTATTTAGATTCAATAAAGAGAGGATTTATCGATTAGTCCTTAAAACTGTTCACGACCAAATGATAGGCTGTTAATAAGGACGACAGCTTCTATCGAGCATAGGTCGCTGTAGGCCATATGGGTTGGTTTTTCTCTTAACCAAAGAGTGTGGAGACACTGGTATGGCATACAGGTGAGATATAATGGTACATCATCATTGAACGTGACCAACTCCAGAGCATTCTACTGTCGAGAATGTCTCTGATGGGATATAGGTATAAGTGTCCCTTAGACTTGAGATCGCCTCAGTGACTTGCAAGCAACTCACTGTGCTTTGGTACTGGACTAACTGAATTTCTAATTCAGGGATGAAAGGCTTCTGGGCACAGTCAAGTACTTGCAAAGTCAGAGTGTGATCGAGATGGGATTGACCACTCCAAGAGTTGGAGAAGAATGAGTCGCTGTATTTCAATTTAGCAAAACCTTGGCCAGGGTAATCCATCAGATGGATTTGATATTTTGAAATACAATGTGAACAACCTGATCAGAGTTGACAGTTGAGCTCTGGGGTATCCTATGATCATTTTGGTCAAGGGGATGAATTATATGAAAACTATATCCGTATGGGTTCTAAGGATGTTGTTCTACACATTCGACCTATCCGGTCGTCGGGTACCATTGCTAGATGGTCACTTCGATTGGTATAGGAATTTATTCCTATGCTACCAGCTTAGGTTCGGACCTATGAGGTCACACACATTAGAGTTTATGATCCGATCAGATGGTTGATCAACGATTAAGAATCGTTCTAGGGTTAAATGATCAATACGATTGACATTTAACCCAGTGCAAGTATTGCAGGAGGAACTATTAGCAATTCGATTGCTGATTGGCTTAATTTGATTAAGCCAATGAGCTGAGATTAAGTCTAATTAAATATAATTTAATTAGATTTGGTTTGGGCTTGATTGGATCAAGTTCAATTGGTTTATTGGATAAGCCAAGTGCAAGAAAAAACTAGTCCTAGTTCAACTAGGACTTGGGTCAATCTAATTTCTAATTTGATTAGAAAATTAAATCAGATTTAAATATAATTTAATCTGATTAAATTAGGTTCTTAATTGGGTTAAGACCTATTTTAATTGGGTTGATCTAATTTTGATTTGATTTAGTTTGGGAAACCAAATTAAAACAAGTTATGAGACAGAATCCTAGTAGGACTAGGATTCCACCTTGCGCCATATAAACCTTCTCCACGCCCTCTCTCTTATTCAATGCCAATCTTCACTTATTTTGTGTGACAAAAGCCCTCTCCCAGATCTCTCCCACGTTCACAAAAGGTCTCCTCTCTTCTTTCTTACATGGAAGGTGGTTTGGATCAAATCTAAAAGGAATAAGTTTGGATTTCGAATTCTATGAGATAGAGTTTTAGAAATCCAAAACTCTTTCAATTTTGCACCAAATTTATCCAAATTTTTTTAGAATTTTCATGGCTTTTATGGCATACATTATGCACCCTTTTATTGTGATCCATGTATGAAAATATGGAGGAGGTGCTCAAGAGTTGGGCGTCCCTTAACTTGCCATGTTTGGATAAGCCTTGACTAGGTGTTTGACCTAGACAAGGACTCTATCATATCTCTTTATATAAAATGAGTTTCTTCATGAAATTTTAGGATGAGATAGATATTTGAGAGTCCTTTCTCCCATACAAAAATTAGAGATAAATACCTTTAGGTCATGGAGATATAAAAGATGCAAGTTTGGGTATCTAGAGAGAAAAATGTGAAGAAGAAGAGGGTCTTCTTCTTGGGTTTTTGTTTTCACATCTTTCCTTCCTCCATCTTGAGTTTCCTGAGAGTGTCTCAGATCTGAAACTCCTCCTTCTACTTTCCATCTTTGGAAGAGTCCAAATCAAGAAGAAGGAGGCACCTGATCAACCATCAAAGAAGGATCAGTGCAGTACTAGCATACTGTGCTGATTTCCTAAAGCAGGACTTCTGATCGAGATTCGTGGGCTCATGTGGACGACTCCTAGAGGACGGATGCGTGTGCGGCTTGCAACATCATCCTCAAGCCCAGATCAGCAAGGTTAGAATGTCTAACTTGCAAGGTAATAGATCTGATCTATTGTTTAATACATACATTAGATGTAGTATAGAAACATGTTGATATGATCAACATGTAGTTCATGCTATATTTATATATTTTAATTTCTGATTTAATGCCATGTAATAATTATGTAATAGGATCTTAGATCTCAGGATTTTCTGATCTTAGAAAATAAATTTTGATTTATTTTAGTCTTCCGCTGTATGATCTTGAAAAAGTTTCAAGATCTAACCCTCTTTTTCAAGATCTAACCCTGAAACCCTAGATCTGGTTCCTTCAATTGATATCAGAGCCTAGGTTCTTTATTACATGATTATTTATACATGCTTAGATTATTTTTTAGATTAGATCTAATTTATAATCTGATTATTAAATCTGAAATTAAAATTTTAGATCAATCACAAACTGCAAGGTTGTCCTGCTGTAAGGTTTACCCCTTACAGTGCAAAGGTTGTCCTAGTTTGTGTAGATCTATCTTTAATCATAAATTTGTTAGATATGATCTAGATTAAATTTATAATTTATTAGATTTAAAAGATGTTTAAATCTGAAATAAAATCTCTTTGTTAATAATTTTTATGCAAAGAAATTATTTAAAGTTGAAATTGTTTCAATTATATGAACCTGTTTAGATTAGATCTAAAGTAGTTTCATGTTTATTTCACTTGCATCTTGATTATGAATCAAACATGCAATATGATTGGTAGAATCATATTGTAAAATTATTTTATAAATATGAAAATTATTTTTTGAAAAGTCAAACCCAACCCTCAGCCCAAAACTTAATTAAGAATTAAGAAGTTGTTTGATTAGGTTCTAGGATTGTGAATTGAAGAACCTAAGACACAAATCATAACACATTGGGTTAATGGGTTAGTGGGAATTAGGTCCATTAATTGGGTTAGACCTATGGTTAGATTAAAGATGGACTTAATTAGAGAATTGACTAAATCTAATCAATTGTTGTCTTAGATTAGGTCAAGGATTCTCTAGATCAATTACAATAGTTGTAGTTGGTCAAGTCCATGTCTTTAACGAAAACCAAATGGACTTGATTCTTGGCTAAGCGGTCTAGCACGAACTGTTAGGTTGATCTAATCGAAACTAATTAAACCAGTTGGTGTCTAAGGTAAACCAGACCGATGGTTTTTAATTGGGAGCCCGCTTACCTGGCCATTTCTGATGGTGTCTAAGGCAAGCTTTGGCAGACCCTCCCACTGATCGAACTTACCTGGCCTCTTGGTGAAATTATGTTTTGATCGGATCACTTGACTATTCGAGCTGACCCATGTCAGCTAGGTAAATCAGTGTGACTGATTTAGGTGCTCCTAGACTAGCCCCTTTAATGGTCTCCCTTAAGCTGACTTGGTGAAGCCAGTGGGAGGATCATGATAAGCTGGTTCATCTGACCTCATCCTCTAAATTATTTAAATCCTCTAAAATTATTAGGTCCTTAAAATGATAAAGTTATGGAGATAACTGAGTCATAGCCTCCCATTAAGGTGTTTGATAATGAGTCCATTAACTCAATAATCATTGCAGACCCAAAGGCCTGGTGCTTGTTGACTAATGGAATTATCGCTCATCATATGATGACTTGGAATGTCTCTCTAATGGTGGTTAGGTGAGCCAACCAAAGTTGGGCTTAATCATTCGTTGGTTAGATACACCAAGTATGATCATGTTAATGGTTGGACCTAACTGGATCCTTACAGTGGAGGCCAAAGCCTACTGATTAGTTTTCTGGGGCAAAATTAAAATTACTAGAAATTATTTAGAGAAACAATTGGTTATGAACCTACCCTTAGATGTACATGGGTTGACCTACCAAAGTTGGGCTTGTGTGCAGTCTAAGTGGATTCTAGTACCCGCTAAGGAATTAGGGTAATTTCTCGAGTTGGAGGTAGAGGCTACCAATTCGAATAAAATAGTGGGAGAAACCTTTTGATTAAAGTCTAAATCTTTAGGTTTAATGAATCAATTACTAATTAGGTTATGGTTCTCCTTTGTGCAAATATGGCCACTTCCCTATCGCTCCGATCATTGTTGGACAATGATAAGTTGGTGGGACCCAACTTCGGTAGCTGGTACCGAAAGTTGAAGATAGTCCTGGAGCATGAACAGATCCTATATGTGATAATAGATCCTTCACTTGAGGAGCCAGCTGTCAATGCACGTGGAACAATCAGAGACACTTACCAGAAGTGGCTCAGTGATCGGACCACGGTGCGCTGTATCATGCTGGCTATCATGAGCGATGAGTTCAGTCGCAGATTCGAGATGGCTCAGCCAAAGGACAAGCTTCAAGTGTTGGAGGATGCCTTTGGCACACCCGATGACGTGGAGAGGCACAAGACTAGTTGTGCCATCTTCAACGCCAAAATGCGGGATGGTGCCTCTGTCACTGATCATGTATTGTACATGATCAAGCTGATGGAATGATTGAGCAAGCTCGACTTTTCCTTGCATGAGCAGCTTGGGAAAGATGCAATACTGAACTCGCTGCCCAAGTCTTATCTCCCATTCCTCACTCATTATAGAATGACAAAGCCTGAAGAGAACTACCACGGGTTACTGGGGTTGCTTCAGAACTTTGAGAAGGATCACCAACTTCACAAGGAGTCGGTGAATTTAGTAGGAGGTTTGTCTTCTGGTTCTCAACCTTTTAAGAAAGGGAAGAAGAACAAGAAGAAGAAAGTAAAGAAGGTGCAAGTTCAGGCTAGGACATCAGTGCAGAGCCAGACCAAAAAAAATCAAGCCTGATAAGAGTCTATTCTACTGGCAAGCACCCTAGATTAGATAGTGTGTCAGATATCTACTTATGGCACTGTAGGCTAGGTCATATAAACAAGAACAGAATAAACAGGTGGACTCAAGAGGGAATCTTCGAAGTTAGTGATTGTGAATCACTTCCAACCTGTGAGTCCTGTCTTCTTGGTAAAATGACCAAGTCACCTTTTACTGGAAAAGGTGAGAGAGCTACTGAGCTCTTGAGCCTAGTACATACTAATGTATGTGGGCCCATGAGCACCAGTGCTAGAGGTGGATATTTCTACTTCATAACTTTCACGAATGACCTATCCCGATATGGATATGTCTATCTGATGAAACATAAGTCGGATTCATTTGAAATGTTCAAACGATTCTGAAGTGAAGTAGAAAAATAAACTGGAAAGAGTATTAAAACTCTTCGATCTAATCAAGGAGGAGAGTACCTTTCTAGTGAGTTTCTCACATATCTAGGAGAGAATGGGATTGTCTCCCAATGGACTCCTCCAGGAACACCACAGCATAATGGTGTGTTTGAAAGGAGGAATCAGACTTTGTTAGACATAGTCCAATCCATGATGGGTTTTTGCTAGCTTGCTGATATCCTTCTGGGGATATGCACTCGAATCGACCTGTTATCTGTTAAATAGGATTCCAAGTAAGTCTGTAATTAAGACTCCATATAAGATATGGACAGGGCGTAAGCCAGTACTTTCACACCTTAGGGTCTGGGGTACCCGGCCAATGTCAAACGATTAGTCACAGACAAACTTGGACCTAGGTCTGACAAATGCTCATTCATAGGGTACCCCAAAGAGACAAAAAGATATTTTTTCTACCATGCTGATGAACAAAAGGTGTTCGTCAGCCTTAGGGCAATCTTTTTAGAAAAAGAGTTCCTTGGTGAAGGAACCGTTGCCTCTAAGGTTGAACTTGATGAAGTTCAACAGGTAGAAGGACCGACACCAATAGCTGAACCTGAGTCGGATATGATTAGATCACATTCGGAGCCCAATATACCTGCACCATTAAGGCGATCCGATAGAGTACCGCATCAGCCGGACAGATACTACGGTTTCTTGGTCTGGGACGGTGATCCCATCAAACTTGATGAGAATAATGAGGATCCGATCACCTATATGGATGCTATGCAGAGACCTGATTCCGAGAAATGGCTTGAAGCAATGAAATCCGAAATGGAGTCCATGAAGGTCAACGATGTATGGACATTGGTTGACCCACCTGAAGGGGTTAAACCCATTGGGTGTAAATGGATCTTCAAAAGGAAGAGGGGCACAGACGGAAAGGTGGAGACCTATAAAGCCCGTCTGGTTGCCAAGGGGTATCGTCAACGTTATGGTATTGACTATGACGAGATGTTTTTCCCTGTGGCAATGCTCAAATCTATTCGGATAATGCTTGCAATAGCTGCCCATCTGGATTATGAGATCTGGCAGATGGATGTAAAGACAGCTTTCCTGAATGGAGAGCTGACTGAAGAGGTGTATATGATACAACCTGAAGGGTTTACATCCACAGATGAGTCCAAGGTGTGCAAGCTTCAGAGATCCATTTATGGATTGAAGCAAGCTTCTCGGAGTTGGAACATGCATTTTGATAAGGTGATCAAAACGTATGGCTTCATTAAGAATGGAGAAGAGCCCTGCATCTATAAATGGACAAATGGTCTAGTTGTGGTATTCCTTGTCTTGTACGTGGATGAAATTCTCTTAATCGAGAATGACATCCCCGCACTACAGGGAATAAAAGTTTGGTTGTCATCACAGTTCTCCATGAAGGACTTGGGTGAAGCATCCTACATCCTAGGGATGAAGATCTATAGGGATAGATCTAAAAGGATGCTTGGGTTATCCCAGTCCATGTACATAGACACTGTGCTGAAGAGGTTCAGCATGGAAAATTCCAAGAAGGGCTATCTACCGATAGGCCATGGAATTTCTCTCTCTAAGAAGGATTGTCCGACAACTCCTGAAGAGAGAGAGCGTATGAGTAGAGTCCCATATGCTTCAGTCATGGGATCTATCATGTACGTCATGACATGTACAAGACCAGATGTGGCATACTCACTAGGAGTAGTGAGTAGATACCAATCTGATCCTGGAGAAGATCACTGGAAAGTGGTTAAAGCCATCCTTAAGTATTTGAGAAATACTAAAGACCAATGGTTGGTTTATGGCGAGTCAGATCTGAAACTTGTGGGGTTCACAGACTCCAGCTTCCAATCTGACCATGATGACAGCAGGAGCGTGTCGGATTATATCTTTACTCTGAATGGTGGAGCCATCTACTGGAAGAGTTCCAAGCAGCATACTGTGGCAGACTCTGTTTGTGAAGCGGAGTATATCGCAGCATCAGATGCCGTGAAGGAAGTTGTGTGCCTGAGAAAATTCATCAACGAGCTCGGAGTAGCACCCTCCCTCGATGGTCCAGTCCTGCTCTACTGCGACAGCACTGGTGCCGTAGCTCAGGTGAAGGAACCCAAAGCATATTAGCGGATGAAGCACATCTTGTGCCGCTTCCACCTGATCCGAGAGATCGTGGATCGAGGTGACGTCGACCTTCAGAAGATCGACGGAAAGGAGAACCTAGCCAACCCCTTCACTAAAGCCCTGGCAATAAAGGAGTTCGACAACCACAAGTCGAAGATGGGTATTAGATACTGTGCCGAGTGGCTTTAGGACAAGTGGGAGTTGTTGGGAAATATGTCCCAAAAAGCCAATCGTCAAGCTGTTGACGGTTGAGCAACCATGTATTATAATTGATTTGTTAATAAATAAAATATATTTGGCATTTTCATCATAAGCTTTCATCTTCTAATGAACTCCGTTGTTATGATGAAGTCCTTAAGACTATTTAGATTCGATAAAGAGAGGATTTATCGATTAGTCCTTAAAACTGTTCACGACCAAATGATAGGCTGTTAATAAGGACGACAGCTTCTATCGAGCATAGATCGCTGTAGGCCATATGGGTTGGTTGTCCTCTTAACCAAAGAGTGTGGAGATACTGGTATGACATACAGGTGAGATGTAAGGGTATATCGTCATTGAATGTGACCAACTCCAGAGCATTCTGCTGTCGAGAATGTCTCTGATGGGATATAGATATAAGTGTCCCTTAGACTTGAGATCACCTCAGTGACTTGCAAGCAACTCACTGTGCTTTGGTACTAGACTAACTGAATTTCTAATTTAGAGATGGAAGGCTTCTGGGCACAGTCAAGTACTTGCGAAGTCAGAGTGTGATCGAGATGGGATTGACCACTCCAAGAATTGGAGAAGAATGAGTCGCTGTATTTCAATTTAGCAAAACCTTGGCCAGGGTAATCCATCAGATGGATTTGATATTTTGAAATACAATGTGGACAACCTGATCAGAGTTGACAGTTTTGCTCTGGGGTGTCCTATGATCATTTTGGTCAAGGGGATGAATTATATGAAAACTATATCCGCATGGGTTCTAAGGATGTTGTTCTACACATTCGACCTATCCGGTCGTCGGGTACCATTGCTAGATGGTCACTTCGATTGGTATAGGAATTTATTCCTATGCTATCGGCTTAAGTTCGGACCTATGAGGTCACACACATTAGAATTCATGATCCGATCAGATGGTTGATCAACGATTAAGAATCGTTCTAGGGTTAAATGATCAATACGATTGACATTTAACCCAGTGCAAGTGTTGCAGGAGGAACTATTAGCAATTCGATTGCTGATTGGCTTAATTTGATTAAGCCAATGGGCTGAGATTAAGTCTAATTAAATATGATTTAATTAGATTTAGTTTGGGCTTGATTGGATCAAGTCCAATTGGTTTATTGGATAAGCCAAGTGCAAGGAAAAACTAGTCCTAGTTCAACTAGGACTTGGGTCAATCTAATTTCTAATTTGATTAAAAAATTAAATCAGATTTAAATATAATTTAATCTGATTAAATTAGGTTCTTAATTGGGTTAAGACCTATTTTAATAGGGTTGATCTAATTTTGATTTGATTTGGTTTGGGAAACCAAATTAAAACAAGTTATGAGACAGAATCCTAGTAGGACTAGGATTCCACCTTGCGCCACATAAACCTTCTCCACGCCATCTCTCTTATTCAACGCCAATCTCCACTTATTTTCTGTGACAAAAGCCCTCTCCCAGATCTCTCCCATGTTCACAAAAGGTCTCCTCTCTTCTTTCTTACATGGAAGGTGGTTTGGATCAAATCTAAAAGGAATAAGTTTGGATTTCGAATTCTATGAGATAGAGTTTTAGAAAGCCAAAACTCTTTCAATTTTGCACCAAATTTATCCAAATTTTTTTTAAAATTTTCATAACTTTTAGGGTATACATTATGCACCCTTTTATTGTGATCCATATATAAAAATATGGAGGAGGTGCTCAAGAGTTGGGCGTCCCTTAACTTGCCATGTTTGGATAAGCCTTGACTAGGTGTTTGACCTAGACAAGGACTCTATCATATCTCTCTATATAAGATGAGATTTTTTGTGAAATTTTAGGGTGAGATAGATATTTGAGAGACATTTCTTCCATCCAAAAATCAGAGAGAAATACCTTTAGATCGTGGAGATATAAAAGATACAAGTTTAGGTGTCTAGAGAGAAGAACGTGAAGAAGAAGAGGGTCTTCTTCTTGGGTTTTTGTTTTCACATCTTTCCTCCCTCCATCTTGAGTTTCCTGAGAGTGTCTTAGATCTGAAACTCCTCCTTCTACTTTCCATCTTTGGAAGAGTCCAAATCCAAGAAGAAGGAGGCACCTGATCAACCATCAAAGAAGGATCAGTGCAGTACTAGCATACTGTGCTGATTTTCTGAAGCAGGACTTCTGATCGAGATTCGTCGGCTCGTGTGGACGACTCCTAGAGGCCAGACGCGTGTGCGGCTTGCAACATCATCCTCAAGCCCAGATCAGCAAGGTTAGAATGTCTAACTTGCAAGGTAATAGATCTGATCTATTGTTTAATACATACATTAGATGTAGTATAGAAACATGTTGATATGATCAACATGTAGTTCATGCTATATTTATATATTTTAATTTTTAATTTAATGCCATGTAATAATCATGTAATAGGATCTTAGATCTAGGGATTTTCTGATCTTAAAAAATAAATTTTGATTTATTTTTAGTCTTCCGCTGTATGATCTTGAAAAAGTTTCAAGATCTAACCCTCTTTTTCAAGATCTAATCCTGAAACCCTAGATCTGGTTCCTTCAAGTATCTCCACACTTCTTGGTTAAGAGGACAACCAACCCATTGGCCTACAGCGACCTATGC
>NC_026002.2:58387444-58394398 GCF_000442705.2 Elaeis guineensis | reverse complement strand
GTTGGTTGAATTTGATGCATTCCTCCTCTTGAAGATGTAGCTTTATCAGGTTCCCTAGTTGTTTCCCACTGTAAATTTTTCTCGGCTAGGTCTTCTAAGAATTGCCAAGCTTCAGTAGTTTCTTTGTCCATAAATTGGCCTTGGCACATGGACTCTAGCATGGTTCTTGAGTTTGAATCTAACCCCTCATAGATGATCTGGCATAGTCTCCAAGTTTCTATTCCATGGTGTGGGCATTGGGTCAAAAGATTCTTGAAACGATCAAAGTACTTCCAAAATGATTCACTAGCTAGTTGGTAAAATTGATTTATTTCATTACTAATCCTAGCTGTTTTATGATGGGGGAAATATTTTTTCAAAAATATTCTCACAAAGCCCTCCTAGGTAGTGACAGAATGGTTTGGCAGACTATAAAGCCACTTCTTAGCATTATCCTTAAGGGCAAAGTTGATTAATCTAAGTTTGACCTCATCCTCTGTTAATTGCAGTTTCATGGTTGCACATACCTCCTCAAATTCTCTAATAAATATATAAGCATCCTCTAATCCTGTGAATTTTGGAAGCATATTTATGATTTGAGGTTTGATTTCAAAATTGTTAGTTGTGGGTTGTGGCAACTTGATACAAGATGGTTGGATGGAGCCAACTGGATAACACAAATCCTTAAGGGTCATGGGTTGGATTGGTTCAGCCATTGGAACAACAGGAATTGACTCAATTCTAACTAGACGACCAGACACTCTTCTCCACACATGAGGTGTACGGTTCTCGATGTTTATATAATTTTTTTTTATAAAATTTTTATGTATAAGAAAAAGAAAGAAAAGAAAAAAAGTTCTAAAGAAAAGATCCTAAGGATTCCTAAATCTAAAGAAAAGTAACCAAATTAATTTAAATTTTTTAATTTTTTTTTTATTTTTCAAACAAGTGAAATAATAAATTAAACTCAATCTATCCTAGGGTTAACCTAAATCTAGATAGCTCCTAACTGTTCCAAGATGACCCTTCAAGCCTTCCAAGTAGAGATTGATCAACTAGTTAGCCAGGTAAGTATAAGAGGTGGGAGGTTCACTCATCGTTGCCTTTCTAGACACCAAACGAGTTGGCCAGACCAGCAACTGAACCAATTTAACAAATCACCCTCAAGGACTTGCCTAGACACCAACTAATCAAACAACTCAAACTTGGTAGAACTCTTAGGGTTCCTTGTCCTATTGAGCTCGAATTCCTTAAGGTTGACGTCTAATTGATTTTAAGATTAAAGGTCTAGGTAATGCAATATGATGGAGATGATTTTTGGGCTAAGAAAGGGTAATGAAATCCCCACCTTATCTTGTTAATAGGTTGATGCCCTTAGATTAATTATGAAAATGCAAATGCAAATAAACAAGATGACCAAGAATGTAAAAGATTTTAATTTAGAACTTTTTTTTTTATTTTGATATTTTACTTCACGATTATGAAATGTCTTTTGTTTTATTTTATTTTATTTTATTTTATTTTTATGATTAAGTAAATTCAAATGATTAGGTCTAAAAGAAAAAATAATTAACTAAAAATAATAAAAGAGAAATTAGAAGCGTACCTGAGTTTTTCAGCAATCACCAACTAAATCTAGAAACCTAAAGGAAAAAGAAAGAGAGTTATAAAGCATGAAGAATAAATATTTGAAAATAATTTAAAATGCCAAATCCCCGACAACGGCGCCAAAAACTTGATGTGCAAATCTTAAAATTTATAAATAAAACTGCAAGCGCACAGTGTGCAGAGTAGCACGACCAGCGAGTACGGGTGGATCCCATAGAGACTTGGTTTAAAAATGATTTTCAAATCTATGCTCAAGTGAGCTTTAACGAAAATTGAAAATCGAAAGTTGTTTGCTAAAGATAATAAGACTAAGGATCTAGGGTTTTTGAATCCACTAGATCTAGATTAGGGAATTCTATCTAGAATTTTTCTTATTGATCCTAACGACTACTCTTCTTGTCTTTCCCAAGCATAGATTATGAAGGGACTAAGGCCCAACGATAACCCATCAAGATTCTTTATAGGGGAGTAGTAACTAGGATCCCTTAAGATTTTCTCCTCCTATGCACTGAATCAAGCATGAACTATGAAGGGACTCTGACCCAACTGTAGTTCATCAAAAATTCTTGGCAAAAGAGGAAGAAAAAGAAACCTTAAAAAAAAGAAAGAACCATATGTAAAACCCCTACTCATGATCTAGCTTCATCGCAAACCCTAGAAGGGATGCTTAGCTAGACATGATCTAAATCTACTTGCAAAATTTAAATACAGAAAAATAAACTACCCTAATTTCATAAATTAAACTATCCTAATTGCATAAATTTAAACTACATAATTTAAACTAACCTAATTGCATAAAATTAAATTGCATAAATTAAACTATCCTAATTGCAAGAAAAATAAATTGCATAATGTAAAGAGATAAAATTGCATAAAAATAAGATTATATATAAAAAAAAAAATTTATTACAAAAATCTCAAAGCTCGAGGCTTGAGAAGAAAGCTAAAAACCCCACTATCTAGGGTTACAAGCTTGATCGGAAGGAAAGAATCATTAAAATAAGGGCCTTTGGGGGCTTTTTATAGGCATTTGGGGGTTATAATATTTTCAAAATTTTAGATGTGGGACTAAAAAGTTTTAGAGGGCTGTTAGGGGGGTTTATGGGCTCAAATCTCGCTCAAAAAGTACTTAAATCCATCAAGAAACCCTAGAAATTATTTCAGCCGTCCGATCTTCATCTAAAGGACCCAATTCATCTAATAAATCAAGTCGGGAGCGAATCTGGTCCGTCGGATCACGATCTGGGTGAAGCACTGCCGTTGGATCGTGTTGCAGAGATGAGATTAGGTTGAATGCATCGCGGACCATCCGATCAAGGCGCTGGAAGATTTCGTCCGTTGGATTGCGCTGCAGAAGAATCCCGTGTTGTCCTAGTGTTTATTGATTCTTGCAATTGCCTTGATTACGGTTGGATCTTGACCGGCTGCGATGGTGGCCGTCCGATGGCGCAAAAATATGGAGCGTTGGATCTTGATCAGAGAAGATCGGACCATCGAGTGATGTGAAGTTACCAGGTTGCCCTTCGGACCTTCTTCTCTCTCCTCATGAGCCCTAGACCGCGCACGTGGATCGGGCTCGCAATGCATTGCGGTGAGCCGAGACTCGCTGATTGGCTGGTTTATGGTGCACCGATGGGTCCATGGTCCAGGCAGCTGTTGCTATGGACCAGGCGGCTAACCAGATCACCAAATCGGTTGATTTTTGACCAATTTTGACCTGACTTGACTCGGGTTTGACCCAATTGAGTCTTCTTTCTTCATTCTTCAATTCCTGGGTCAATTTAACTCCGTTTTGTATAAAATTTACGCCGTTGGAATCCTCTTTCCTTGTTCTTTCTATTGATGACCTCTTCTTCTATAAAATATAATAACAAGTATCAATTTTCTAATAAAATTAGATAATTTAGATATTAATTGATACTTTTTATGTCAATTTGTGACATAAATCAAAGTCTCAATTGGGTTTAGAAAATTTCTATTAGATTTAGGATAACCTTATGAGCACATGGTTGAACTCAATTTTTTCTTTGTATTTAAATTTTTTATTTGATAAAATTAATTCAAATTTAGTTATCTGCTAATAATCTAAATGAAACAGATTCATTGAGCTCTAATTGTTGAGTGCCTAAGATTTTGGATCAAATGAATTAAGGATTCAAATCCTTAATCAATTTTCTTGATAGTTTTGATTGGGCACCACTTGATTTGATAAAGTTGGATGTGACCACCTATTTGAGGGCATGTTGGACCAGCATGGGCCGTCCCCTAGGTCCCATGTGGCGTGTGTATTTGTGGGTGCAAGGACTTCAATAGTTGGCATCAAAAAGATCTCCTAAAGGAGGTCAAATAACTAAAGGAATAAAGATTCCTAATGTAAGTAGGACTTATATTAAGTAGTTATTTGATTTTGAATTGGATTCAAACCTTATATCTATTTAAAGGGACCTTTCTTAAGATTTCTAAAGACTGAATTTCAGCACCCCACGCCTCCCTAAGAAGGTCCCCACACCCCCTCTCTCTTCTCCCTTGAAGATCCAACGCCTAAGGAGTTTGGGCATCCCACTTCTCCACACACAAAAGGTGTTTGGGTGCTCCTTTGCTTGTTGATTTTTAGACCTTGATTGCTTCATAATCAAGAAAAAAAAAGTAAGAGAAGAAGAGAAGAAGAAGATCAAAGAAAAGATCAAAGAGTTGATCGCGATCTAGATTTCGTTCAGATTCACAGGTTGGTTTTTCTTAGAGAAGAAAAATTAATACCAAAGAAGATTGTTTCAGACTAATCCTGAATGGATACCCATAGAGATTGGATACTTGTACAATTAAAAAAAAACTTACTCTCTCTTAGATCTAGATTTGAAGAGAAAATTTACGAAATAGGTATGTGATCCGGTCACATATTCAATTTCAGCATAAAATTCATCATGTGTTCAATTTCAGCATATGAAGTAGATCCTAATATTCTATATTTTATAATGCATGATGTAGATTAAAAAGATATTTTAATCTTTTATTCTACTGTATTATTTAGAAAAAAATTTTTTGAAACATACATGCATGCCCCGACACTAAATAAGTCAATAGTGGTATCAGAGCCATGGATTTCATATACATGAAATTGATGTACATATTTTTTAAACTTTAACTTTTTATGGTACATGAGATATATAAATAATTGCTTAGAATTTAAAATTTATTTTAAATTTAATTTTTAAATTATATAGTTGATATGTGAAAGCATGCATAGATCTAAATTTTGTTCTAAAATAATTTTTAGTTCATGTTTATGTGATATGAAGATGCATGTATAAATCAAAAAATTAATTTGACCTGATTTATTATTCATATATGAGATATGTGATTGCATATTTAGGTTTAAAAATTACTATCAATATTATTCATGATTTGTATATGAGATATATGACATCATGTTATGATCTGAATTTTTGTTTAGATCTGAATTTTATATACATATATGAGATATATGCTTGTATGTTAAATCTAAAAATTAGTTTCATAATTTAAAACTTATCTTTCATGCAAAAAATTTAGATCTAAAATTTAGTTTTGAAATCTAAAATTTGTGTTTGTGCATGAGGATTTTGATCATGAGAAAATCAAAATTGGATCATGTAATTAGATTACATCTAGAATTTTTGATTTGAACACAATGGGTCTAATTTGATTAAGTTACTAATCAAACTGAGTCAAGTATTGATTAGGATTGGGTTAATTAAGTTATAATATCAAATAATTATTATTGTTCAAATCAATTAAATCCCATGTGTAGAATCGATTAATTTAAGGATCTAATTTGGCTTGATGGCTTGAGTTTGATTCGCCTAAGCTAACCTATTTGGACCAATTGACCTATTGGTGTCTAAGATAAGTAATCGAAAGGTGGTAATTTAATTAGTTTTATTTGCTAATCTAACTAATTTATTGATGTCTAAAGAAAGCAACAGAGGGATCTGCACCAATCTCCACTTACCTAACCAATTTGGAAGATTAAGTCTTGAATAAGGTTGCTTGGCAGTTTAGTTTAGCCCATGCCAAGTAGATTGATCATATGATGACTAATTGATGAGACCTAAACCTAAACCTCC
The DNA here is from genome assembly GCF_000442705.2 of Elaeis guineensis. Lineage (NCBI taxonomy): Eukaryota > Viridiplantae > Streptophyta > Magnoliopsida > Arecales > Arecaceae > Elaeis > Elaeis guineensis. The sequence continues at coordinate 58,388,708 of NC_026002.2, read as the reverse complement.
CTATAAATATTAAGTCCATAGGTCTTCCATCATTGTAGATATGCGGATATGCTACTGGTGTTGATTATTCTCAACTGGTCATAGTGGTTCAGTTGCACCGAAAATATGCAACCACTCTATTAACAAAGAGTTGCTCCAAGGTAAGGATGAGGTTGGACCCAAGAACTGTTAGGTGAGGGACCCAATGATGGCCTTGCACCGGCTTGTGAATGGTGGGTCGGGCTTAATTAAGAAGTATGGTCAATAATTGTTAGGTGAGCCCACATAACTTAGAAATTAAGTTGCTACAATATGCTTAGAGAAGCATATGGACAAAGAGTTATCCATGCATCAATGTGTGTTATCAATAACTGTTAGGTGAGGTACATGGCATCCGTGGGACTGCAGCACCCACTAGGAATCTAGATATCGCGTCAGAATTTTTGTTTTCCATCCGGGGAGTGGAGAGATCCAAAAAATTAGTGAAAGTCATTGTTTACATATTAAAGTCCCTAGAGAAAATATAAATTTAAAGTATAAAAATCTAACTTGAATCTCTACTCTCACAGTTAAACTATGTCAGCCTCAAACCCTCTAGCCCGCATCCTTGAATCCAATCGTTTAACCAAAAGAAACTATAAAGACTGGTTAAGAAATCTCAAGATTGTCCTAACTTCTGAAAAACTAGATCATGTACTTGACCAGAAACCCCTAATATTATCAAACCATCCTATTGTAGAGCAAAAAAATACTTATAAAAAATAGATGGATGAAGACAGTTGGGTCAAGTGCTATGTGCTGGCATCCATGACAAATGAGTTGCAGAGCCAACATGAGCATATACCCACTATTAGAGCTATGATCACTCATCTATAAGAGTTGTATGGCAAGTAAAGCCATATAGTATGCTTTGAAGTATCTAAGAGACTCTTTAATTTGAAGATGCGTGAAGCACACAATCAGTCCATGAGTACTATATGATAGTGATCAAGGATATTGAGGAGCTTGGGAAGCTTGGGCTTGATATGCTAAAAAAATTACGGATGGATTTGATCTTTCAATCCCTTATTAGTTTATATAGTCAATTTATTATAAATTTTTATATGAACCAACTTGATTGCACTATACCCTAACTGGTCAACATGTTGGTCACTATGGAGGAAACCTTGAAGAGTTCAAAGGGCACTGTTCTCACTGTGGAGCGAACTTCTTCGACCAAGAGAAAGTCTGATTAGAAGAAGAAGAATAAATCTGCTAAGAAGTAGAAGAAAGAGAGCAAGCCAAA
>NC_026002.2:58354548-58387344 GCF_000442705.2 Elaeis guineensis | reverse complement strand
ATATTAAAGTCCCTAGAGAAAATATAAATTTAAAGTATAAAAATCTAACTTGAATCTCTACTCTCACAGTTAAACTATGTCAGCCTCAAACCCTCTAGCCCGCATCCTTGAATCCAATCGTTTAACCAAAAGAAACTATAAAGACTGGTTAAGAAATCTCAAGATTGTCCTAACTTCTGAAAAACTAGATCATGTACTTGACCAGAAACCCCTAATATTATCAAACCATCCTATTGTAGAGCAAAAAAATACTTATAAAAAATAGATGGATGAAGACAGTTGGGTCAAGTGCTATGTGCTGGCATCCATGACAAATGAGTTGCAGAGCCAACATGAGCATATACCCACTATTAGAGCTATGATCACTCATCTATAAGAGTTGTATGGCAAGTAAAGCCATATAGTATGCTTTGAAGTATCTAAGAGACTCTTTAATTTGAAGATGCGTGAAGCACACAATCAGTCCATGAGTACTATATGATAGTGATCAAGGATATTGAGGAGCTTGGGAAGCTTGGGCTTGATATGCTAAAAAAATTACGGATGGATTTGATCTTTCAATCCCTTATTAGTTTATATAGTCAATTTATTATAAATTTTTATATGAACCAACTTGATTGCACTATACCCTAACTGGTCAACATGTTGGTCACTATGGAGGAAACCTTGAAGAGTTCAAAGGGCACTGTTCTCACTGTGGAGCGAACTTCTTCGACCAAGAGAAAGTCTGATTAGAAGAAGAAGAATAAATCTGCTAAGAAGTAGAAGAAAGAGAGCAAGCCAAAGAAGGACGTTCCAAAAAAGATTGAAATAAAGGGAAAGTGTTTCCACTATGATGCTGATGGCCACTAGAGAAGGAACTGTCTATTTTATCTGGAGAGCCTAAAGATCAAGAAGGATGATAAACCTCCAAAAGGTATGCTCGTAATTAAATCTAACCTTATGGTTTCTTCTACTTCTAATTGGATATTGGACTCTGATTCGAGTGCTCATATATGTACCTTAATGTAGGGTCTAATAGAAAGTAGGAGGTTAAAAGAAGGTGACATGATCCTTCAAATCGATGATGAAGTTGCTGCAGAAGCCGTTAGTACTTATCCTCTTCGATTACTGTCAGAATTTAGATTAGATTTAAAAGATTGTTATTTTATTCCTGTAGCTAGTCAGAATCTGATTTTCATATCTGTGCTAGCACAGGATGGTTTTGAATTTAATTTTAATAAAGACTTTTATTCTATTTATTTATAAAATAAATTATTTATATATTATTTTTTAATTGACAATCTATATCACTTATAAGTTGATGTGAATGTAAATTTGAATGAGCAAATAGTAAGTGTCATAAGTCAAAAGAGATTCAGAGATGAAAGTAATCAGAAGTACTTATGATATCACAGACTAGGCCATATTGAAGAGGACAAGATAAACAAATTAAAAAAGGATGGATGCTTGGCTCTCTTGATCCAGAGTCATACCTAGCTTATGAATCTTGCCTTCGAGAAAAAATGGCCAAGTTACTCTTTGTAGGATATAAGGAAAGGGCCACCAAGTTACTTGCCCTGGTACACACCGATGTATGTGGGCCATTTCATGTGTAGGCCAGGGATGGTTATAGCTACTTCATCATCTTTATCGATGATATATCATGGTATGGGTATGTGTATCTGATGAAATACAAGTCTGAAGCCTTTGAAAGGTTCAAGAAATTCAAAAATGAAGTATAAAATAAATAGGCAAATTCATTAAGGCTCTTCAATCTGATCGAGGAGATGAATACCTTTATCAAAAAATTTTGGGATATATTAAGGATAATAGCATAGTCTCTTTATGAACTCCTTCTAGAACACTTCAGTTCAATGGGATATCTGAAAGGAGGAATAGGATCCTATTAGATATGGTCAGATCTATGATGAGCTTTATTGATTTACCCTTATATCTTTAAGGAATTCCTTAATAACTATAATTCACCTTTTGAATAGGATTTCATCAAAATTCATTCCTACCACACCATATGAGATATGGTACGATAAGAAGTTGAGTCTAGGTTATCTAAAGACTTGGAGATGTCTGACCTATTTTAAGAGACAGATGGCTGATAAATTAGAGGATAAATCTATATTAGCTCATTTTATAGGGTATCTAAAAGAATCAATGACATACTTTCACTTTCCATAAGATCATAATATGATTATGAGTCAGAATGCCATATTTCTAGAAAAATAATTTATCCAGGATGGTGGCAGTGGAAGGTTAGTTGAGCTTGAAGAGAAGGTCTCTAAAGAGCAAAGAGCTATGGATCTTTAAGAATCCATTATTCATGAGCAAGTAGTTGATGTTCCTTTACCATCTCATAGATCTAGCTGGATCTTCTGACCTCCTGAAAGGTATATGGGTGTACTTATGGAAAAAGTAAAGAAAATATTCTTCATGGGAGATAAGGGTCATGGTGATGATCCTAATACCTTTGATGAGGCTGTCTGATATCGATTTTGAAAAGTGGTTAGATGCAATAAAGTTAGAGATTAACTTGATACACTCAAATCAAATATGGATCTTAGTGGATCCACCTAGGGGTATAGTATCCATTGGGTGTAAATAGATCTACAAAAAGAAAAATAGATGCCGATGGTAAGGTAGAGACCTATAAAGCTAGGCTCATGGTAAAAGGTTATAATCAGGACGACGATATTGACAATCAAAAAACTTTCTCATTCATAGCCAAGCTGAAATCTCTCCACACTCTGCTTGCTATTATAGCTTATTATGATTATAAAATTTGACAGATGGATGTGAAAACTGCTTTTCTGAATGGATATATTGAGGAAGATATCTATCTATATGGAGCAGCTTTTGGATTTCATATCTGGTGATGTTGATCACAGAGTTTGTAAGCTGCAAAGATCCATATATAAATTAAAAAAGCTTCTCAGAGTTGGAATCTTCATTTCAATGATGCGATCAAATTATTTAGTTTCATGAAGAATGAAAAGGAACCTTGTATATACAAAAGGATCAGTGAGAGCACAATAACATTCTTCGTATTGTACATCGATGATATTCTCCTCATTGGAAATGATGTTGCCATACTGACCACGATCAAAAGATGGTTGTCTAAGGAATTCTCCATGAAAGATCTAGGGGAAGCATCCTATATTTTTGGAATAAAAGTCTATAGAGATAGATCTAAAAGGATGCTAGGCCTGTCACAAAAGCTGTACATAGAGATAGTGCTGAAGAGGTTCAGCATAGAAAATAATAAAAGAGGATTTTTACCTCTTAGAAATGGTATTCATCTTTTTAAGATGATGTCTTCGACCACATCTGAAGAAGTTCAGTGCATGAGTAGGATTCTTTATACCTCGATCATAGGGAGCCTCATGTATGCCATGCTGTATACTCAACCTGATATTATCCTTGCTATGAGTGTCACAAGCAGGTATCAGTCGAATTCAGATGAGGAGCACTAGATAGCTATGAAGAACATCCTTAAGTACTTGAGAAGAATTAAAGATTTATTCTTAAACTTTGGAGAAGGTTTTGGGTTGCGACTCAAGGGGCATACTGATTCAGACTTCATATCTGATCCTAATGATAAAAAGTCTACGTTAGGATATATGTTCACTTGCAATGGTGGCACAGTCAGCTGAAAAAGTTCTAAGCAACTCATCATAACAGATTTGACCACAGAGACTGAATATGTCACTGCTTTGGATGCTACAAAAGAAGGCTTCTGGTTCAAGAAGTTTGTCGTGAAGCTTGGGATAATGACAATGGATGCCATACCACTTTATTACAACAATAATGGAACCATAGCACTTGTTAAGGAGCCGAGATCTCATCAGAAATCAAAGCACATCGAGCGATGATATCATATCATATGCGATTACCTCGAAAAGATATATATCGAGGTGCAAAGAGTAGACTCTGGAGATTTGCTGACAAAATAATTAAACCAGCCAAAGATGGAAGTCCACCTTGAAAAGATGGGACTTAGATTAGTGGCTAATTGGCTTTAGTCTAAGTAGGAGATTATTAGATGTATGTCCTAGAAGCCAATATAGTTGACATATTATAATAAATCTAGAATATAATTTTATACTTAATTCATTGATTTGATCAATAAAAGGGCAAGTTTATTTTTATTTATGGGTGATGTGTCTTTGAATCGTCTATGGAATTAACATTTCGATACATATTCTTAAGGTGATGAGAATTAGAGATATGTATATAATTTCTAAATGCTCCCGATCATAGTATCATCATAAGGATGGTGATCAATCTAGATTGACCGGCACACAGATCGCTTCCTTCGAGATGGACAAGTCTCTAGTCTATAGTGTAGAGACACTCCATCGACGAGTGCAGGTAGTTGTTAAAGAATAACTAGTACTGAGCGTGATCATATGAGAGATCACTTAGATTTCTAATCGATTGTCAATGATCATCTCGATACTGTATTTGTGTGAATGATCTTTTGATCTATGATGGTATGACTACTCTCAGTGAGGCTGCTGGAGTTTGACTAACATATAAATATGATCTCAATGAGTCTTTGTAGTAGATGTTGGCGATAGTTGCTCCACTGTAGGAGTAGGGTATGCATCTAGATGGAATCTATCAATCTTGATAGAGAGTAGTAGTCCTATGAGATTTAAGAGGCAAAGTCTAAGGATCTGTGGCCACAGCAGTGTGATTGATGGAAAAGAGTTTCCATGAGGATCGTAATTGGACTTGAGCTGATTGAATCTATCATATGACTAATGATGAGGTTTGACGATTTATCTATGATGTATCTTCTAGTTGAAACTCTCGATAGAGAGACTGAATCACATGTGAACTATACCTTGAGATTCTTTTCAGTTCTATTGGGTTGCCACTACATACTGCTAGATATCACTGGTGGATGGTAAGAGCTCATTAGGGTTGCTCAGAATTGACAATCCATGATGAGTTAGAGTGAAACTATTTTAACCCATTGAAAGGAGTTTCAATGATACTATGATAAAAATTATTATATATCTCACTATTAGATAGAATTGAATTTACAGGGTCACACAACAAAGAGATTAGACTTGGAATAAGCAATTGGACTTATGAAGTCTCAATTGGATTTAGAGAAATCCCACTGAGTTCAGGATAACCTTGCTAGCATATGATTGAACCCAATTTTCTCTGTGTTTGAATTTCTTATTTGATAAGATTAATTTAAGTTTAATTATCTATTAATAACCTAAATGAATTTGATTCATTGGACTCTAATTGTAGGGTGCCTAGGGTTTTGGATCAAATGAATTAAGGGTTCTAACTCTTAATCAATTTTTTTGATAGTTTTGATTAAGAGTCACTTGATTTGATCAAGTTGGGCATGCCCACCCATTAGAGGGTGTGCTAGACCAGCATGGGGCATTCAACAGCTAGACCAACATGTGATATGTGTATTTGTGGGTGCAAGGGCTCCAATAGTTGGTGCCAAAAGGATCTCTTAAAGGAGGTCAAATAACAAAAAGAATAAGGATTCTTAATGCAAATAGGACTTGTATTTCTTGGAGAAAATTCAGTGCAGGGGTAAAATGATAATTTTAAATTTTTTTCAAAATCACTATTTTATAGTAGAAATTATTAATTAATCTAATTAATTAATAAGAATTTATCCTACACTAGGATCTAAATATGATATATAGCATGCATGTATTTAAATTTGAAATTCGAATTTGAACAGTAAACACTTTACTGTAATATGTTCAGAACACAATACCTTTGTGCGGGTAGTAGATCACCGCAATCTGGTTATCATCGAGAGAGTCTGATCATCGTGATATAGCCACACAGTGTGTTTGGCCTCTGCAGATCGTCCACATGAAGCTCCCGATCTGATCGACTCCTCACGAGTGCTAGCTCATTGTAGAGCCCTTTCGACGGTCGATGCTGATCGAACTCCTTCGATCGATGTTTGCCAATTCTTTGGATACTCTAGATCATCAACAGATATGCTTGAGAGGATGTTGAAGATCTTCTTAAAATTTGGTGGGCTCACGACACTCGTAGCTCACCTTCTCACTTTTCGAACTCTAGGCTGAAACCCTGAAGAACTCATTGAAACCCTGCGCACACTTTTTCTTTCTTTTCTTTCTTTTTCTCTCGGAAGGATATTGACCTTCACCTTGCACACAAGAATTCCTCACACCCAGATTTTCTCTCTAAAATTTTTTTTGCACATGCCCCACTCTTCTCCTCCTTTTAAAACAATGTCAAACATCTTATCCATGTGAGAGGATAAAGATGAGTAATTGCACATTTGAATTCAAATCAAATTTTGAATTCAAATGGAAACCAATTTTTTCCTATCCACTAAGGGTGTGAGAAGAGGAGGGCATGGCTTAATTTGTGCATGAGTGATTTTATGAGAAACATTTTCTCGTGTAATAAATGAGGCATTAAAAGAGGATAAGGTCAAGATGCTAAGATTGGTTGCTCATTCAAATTCAAACTTTTGTTTTGAATTTGAATTGCCAACTAATCATCCTTATCCACTCATTTGGTGTATTAAAGTAGGGCGTGAGGAGGGCTTTGCATGAGAAAAAATTTATGAGAACTTCCTTCTCGTGAATTCAAATGGGTGCAGTGGAAGTGAGGTGGCGCAAGGAGAATGGGTCAAGGTGGTTTCATTATTTAAACCAACCTAATTGAACCAAATAAGTTAGACCCAATTAGACTAATTTAAACCCAACTTAATTAGGCTTAATTAGGCTCAATAAAATCCTAATCAAATCAGGAATTGATGATCATATTAGGGACCAAACCATCTCGATGATTAGGTTAACTCTTAACCTAATCGGGTCAAACCCAACTGAATCCAATTCAATTGGACTTGATCCAAAATTAATTACTTAATAAAATTGAGTTAATTAGCGATCAAATTACTAATTAAATATCTCATAAATATTGAATTCAAATTCGATGGGTAATCGGGCATCAGAATTCATCGATATGTAACCCTGATCGAAGAGTCCTAAACCAGTGGGACTCTTGACCCCGATATCCAAAATGTATGGAATTCATGATCAGAGAATCCTGATTCTCGATCATAGAATCTCAGACATGAAGGACTCTTCACTAGCTATCAGATCAGATAGGAACCTCTAATGTGTGTGACCCTGCAGGTTCGAACTTAAGCCTGTAGCACAGGAACCAATTTCTGTACTAATCGAAGTGACCATCTAGCAATGATACCCGATGACCGGATAGGTCGAATGGTAGCAATCGCAACACTCAGAATCTACATGAATATGGTTACTGTATAATTCATCCTTTTGACCTCTATGTTTAGGATGACTCAGGGTTAAACTATCAACCCTGATTAGATCATCCGAATCGTGCTCAACTCAAACAGTCCTGTGACTCCTCACAAAGACTACTCTGGCCAAGGTTTTGCTAAATTGAAATACGACTGTACACAGCTCCTAAATTGGAGTGGTCAATCCCATCTTGACACATACACCGATAAGTCAAGTACTTGACTACACCCAGCAGCCTTCCGTCACTGAATTAGAAATTCAGGTAGTCCAGTGTCTAAGTGCAGTGAGTTGCTTACAAGTCACCGTGGTGGTCTCAGGTCGGAGGGATATTTATACCCATATTCCATCGGAGCAAATCTTGACAGCAGAAATAGCTCCAGAGTCGGTCACGTTCAGTGTAGATGTACCCTTACATCTCACCTGTATGCCATACCAGTGTCTCCACACTCATTGGTTAAGAGGACAACCAACCTATATGGTACACAACGACCTATGCTTAATAAACGTTGTCATCCTTGGTAACAACATATCATTTGGTCGTGAACAGATTTAAGGACTAAACGATAAATCCTCCTTTGTCAAGTCTAAATAGTCTTAAGGACTTCACTACAACATAGGAGTTCATTAGAAGATGAAATATTCTGTGATGAAAAATATCAAAATAATTTTTATTAATTCATAATTCATGTACATATACAAAAATGAGCACAACCATCAATAGACTGATGATTGGCTTTGGGACACTATTTTCAATAATCTCCCACTTGACCTAAAGCCAATCGGTGCAGTATCTAATACCCATCTTCGACTTGTAGTCGTCAAACTCCTTCACTGCAATGGCTTTCGTGAATAGGTCGGCTAGGTTCTCCTTTCCGTCGATCTTCTGAAGGTCGACGTCACCTCGATCCATAATTTCTCGGATGAGATGGTAGCGGCATAGAATCTGCTTCATCCGCTGGTGTGCCTTGGGTTCCTTCGCCTGAGCAATGGCTCCAGAGTTGTCACAGTAGAGCAGAACTGGACCAACAAGGGAGGGTGCTACTCCGAGCTCGGTGATAAATTTTTTTAGCCACACCGCTTCTTTGACAGCATCTGATGCAGCGACATACTCTGTCTCACAAACTGAATCAGCCACTGTGTGTTGCTTGAAACTCTTCCAGTAGATAGCCCCATCATTAAGGATAAAAATAAATCTCGACACACTTTTGCTGTCATCGTGATCAGACTAGAAATTAGAGTTTGTAAACCCTATAAGTCTCAAGTCTGATTCACCATAAATAAGCCACTGGTCCTTAGTATTTCTTAAATACTTCAGGATGGTTTTAACAACCTTCCAGTGATTCTTCCCTGGATCAGATTGGTATCTACTCACTACCCCTAGTGAGTATGCCACATCTGGTCGTGTACATGTCATGGCGTACATGATAGATTTTACTGTCGAAGCATATGGAATACTACCCATATGCTCTCTCTCTTGAGGTGTTGTCGGACAATCTCTTTTCAAGAGAGAAATTTCATGGCCTATCGGTAGATAGCCTTTCTTGGAATTCTCCACGCTGAACCTCTTCAGCATAGTATCTATGTACGTAGACTGGGATAAACCAAGCAACCTTTTAGATCTATCCCTATAGATCCTCATCCCTAGGATGTAGGAAGCTTCTCCCAGATCCTTCATGGACAACTGTGATGACAGCCAAATCTTTATTCCCTGTAATGCAGGGATATCATTCCCCATTAAGAGAATGTCATCCACATACAATACAAGAAATACTACTACTGGACCATTAGCCCTCTTATAAATACAGGGCTCTTCTCCATTCTTAATGAAGCCATACGTCTTGATCATCCTATCAAAATGTATGTTCCAACTCTGGGATGCCTGCTTAAGTCCATAAATGGACCTCTGTAGTCTGCACACCTTAGACTCATCTGTGGATGTGAATTTTTCAGGTTGTATCATATACACCTCTTCGTCTAGCTCTCCATTTAGGAAAGCTGTCTTCACATCCATCTGTCAGATTTTATAGTCCAGATGGGCAGCTATCGCAAGCATAATCCTAATGGATTTGAGCATTACCACAGGAGAAAACATCTCATCATAGTCTATACCATAACGTTGACGATATCCCTTGGCAACCAGATGGGCTTTATAGGTTTCCACCTTTCCGTCTGTGCCACTCTTCCTCTTGAAGACCCACTTACACCCTATGGGTTTTACTCCTTCGGGTTGGTCAACCAATGTCCGCACATCATTGACCTTCATGGACTCCATTTTAGATTTCATGGCCTCTAGCCATTTCTCAGAGTCGGGTCTCTGCATTGCATCCATGTAGGTGATCGGATCCTCATTATTTTCATCAAGTTCGATAGGATCATCATTCCGAACCAAGAAACCATAGTATCTGTCCGGTTGACATGGTACTCTACCAGATCGCCTTAAGGGTGCTTGAACAATGGGCTCTGGATCTGATCTAATCAAATCCAGTTTAGGTTCAGCAACTTGCATCGAATTTTTCACCTGTCGAATTTCGTCAAGTTTGACCTTAGAGGCAACAGTCCCTTCACCAAGGAACTTCCTTTCCAAAAAGATTGCCTTAAGGCTGACAAACACTTTTTGCTCATCAGCTAGGTAGAAGTAATACCCTTTGGTCTCTTTTGGGTACCCTATAAAATTATACTTGTCAGACCTAGGTCCAAGCTTGTCCGTAATTAAATGTTTAACATAAGTCGGACACCCCCAAACCTTAAGGTACGAGAGTACTGGCTTACATTCTATCCATATCTCATATGGCATTTTGGTTACAAACTTACTCGAAACCCTATTTAGAAGGTAACAAGCCGATTCGAGTGCATATCCCCAAAGGAAGATCGACAGACCAGCAAACCCCATCATGGATCAAACCATGTCCAATAAGGTTCGATTCCTCCTTTCAGACACACCATTATGCTGTGGTGTTCCAGGAGGTGTCCACTGAGAGAGAATCCCATTCTCCCCAAGATATGTCAGAAAATCATTGGAAAGGTATTCACCTCCTCGATCAAATCAAAGAGTTTTAATATACTTTTCAGTGTATTTTTCTACCTCATTTCGGAATAGTTTGAACATTTCAAACGACTCCGACTTATGCTTCATTAAATAGACATACCCCATACCTCGATAGGTCGTTTGTGAAGGTTATGAAGTAGAAATATCCACCTCTTGTACTTGAGCTCATGGGTCCACGTACATCAGAATGTACCAGAGCCAAGAGTTCATTGGCTCACTCACCTTTTCCAGTAAAAGGTGACTTGATCATTTTACCAAGAAGACAGGACTCACAGGTTGGAAGTGATTCATAATCACCTACTTCAAGAATTCCTTCTTGAGCCAACCTATTTATCCTGTTCTTATTGATATGACCTAGCCTACAGTGCCAAAGGTAGACTTCTGACACATTATCTATTCTAGGGCATTTACCGGAGGTTTGAACCACATTAACAGGTTGTGATAGAAAGTAAATTCTATTTTTAAGTTATCCAACAAACATTGTAACACCATTCAAAATGATATTGCAAAAGTTTCTTTTTATTAAAAATTGATAACCGTTCATGGCCAAAAAGCCTACAAAAATAATATTTAATAAAAAGCTTGGACAATAGTGACATTCACTCAGAATTATATTTCGAGAATTGATTACAAGGTTCATGATTCTTAATGCTAGAACTAGAACTTTGCTTCCATCTCCAACGTTCAGGAATCTCTCGCCTTCATCAAATCTCCTACTGACCTACAGACCCTGCATCGAATTGCAAATATGATAAAGACTTTCGGTATCCAATACCCAGGTAGTAGTATCACAAATGGAAAAGTTGCAAGGTGTTATCATATAAGTACCTGGCTTCTTCTTCAACCTGTTCAGGTCCAGTGAGGCAATGTATAGAGGACAGTTCCTCTTCCAGTGCCCCTGCTTCTTGTAAAAGAAGCACTCCGCTTGGCTCTGGTCAGGCTTGCGCTTCTTGGTCTGACCCTATGCAGACATCCCAGCATGCAGCTGCACCTTCTTATTCTTCTTCTTCTTGTTCTTCTTCCCTTTCTTAAAGGGTCAACGACTAGAAGAAGATCCTCCCACAATATTTACCGACTCCTTATGGAGCTGGTGGTCCTTCTCAAAATTCTGCAGCAACCCCAACAAGCCATGGTAGTTCACTGCAGGCTTTGTCATTCGAAAATGAGTAAGGAAGGGAAGGTAGGACTTGGGCAGAGAATTAAGGATCGCATCCTTGCCGAGCTGCTCGTGCAGGGAAAAGACCAGTTTACTTAGGCGCTCAATCATTTCGATCATGTACAGTACATGATCAGTGACTGAGGCTCCATCCCTCATTCGAGCATTGAAAATGGCACAACTAGTTTTGTGCCTTTCAACATCGTCAGGCGTGCCAAAGGAGTCGTTCAATATTTGAAGCATCTCCTGTGGTTCGACATTCTCGAACCTGTGACTGAACTCATCATTCATTGCCACCAGTATAATGCACCAAACGGTGGTGCAGTCGTTGAGCCACTTTTGGTAAGTGTCTCGGACCACCCCTCTAGCGTTCGAGACTGGCTCCTCAGGTGTCGGATCCATTACTACATAAAGGATCCGCTCATGCTCAAGGATGATTTTTAATTTTCGATACCAGCTATCAAAATTAGGTCCCATGAGCTTGTCATTATCTAATAATGACCGGAGCGAAAGGATAGTGGCCATAGCTGCGTAAAGGAAAACCAGACCTATATTAGTACATAAATTATTAATACTAAAGACTTGGACTTTAGTCTAAAGTTTCTCCCAGTATTTTTACGAATTGGTAGCCTCAACCTCCAATTCGAGGAATTACTTTAATTCCTTAGTGGGTACTAGAATCCACACAGACTACACATGAGCCCAACTTTGGTTGGTCAACCCATGTGCATCTATGGGTAGGTTCATAACTAGTTGTTTCTCTAAACAACTTCTAATAATTAATTTTGCCTCTGAACCTAATCAGTAGGCTTTGGCCTCCACTGAAAAGATCTGGTTAGGTCCAACCATTAACAAGACTTGATTTGGTGAATCGGACCAATAAATGATCAAGCCCGACTTTGGCCGGCCAACTTGACCTCCATCAGAAAAACTCAAACCAAATTATCATATTATGAATGATAATTCCATTAGTCAATAAGCACCAGGCCTTTGGGCCTCCAATGATTATTAAACTAATGGACTCATTATCACTCACTTAATAGGAGGCTATGATTTAGTTATCAATATAACTTAATCATTTTTAGGACCTAATAATTTTTAAGGATTTTATTAAAGAATCGAAGAGAAGAAAATATCCAACCAATTTCAATCCTCCCACTGACTTCACCAAGTCAAATTAAAAAGGATTTACTTAAAGCTGGCATTAGGAGCACCTAAATCAGTCAAACTGATTTACTTAATGACATGGGTGAGCCCTAATCACCAAGTGATCTTGTGATATCCCAACCAAAATCCAAAGGAACAAAAAAAAAAAAAAAGAAAAGAAAAACAGGAGGGAGTCTTCTTCCTCCGTTCATCGGCTCCTAATCGGAGTCGGAAACAAGTTTTCTCTGGCTCTATTTAAGGAGGAGAACCCTCCTCTCTCCTCTCATCGAGAAATCCCAGGGCAAAATGACAGCAATCGTCAGAAATTCCTCACAAAAATCCATCGCTGTGCCGTCCAATTTCTCGCCGGAAAAGCTTCACCGGCGACGGAGGTAAGCCTCCTCCTCTTCCTCTCTTCTCCCCCTTCCTTCCCGTGCCGATGTGCACGCTCGCCGACGATCGGAGTCGTCGGATTTTGTTGCAGAAGAATTTTCTTTTTTTGCCGTTTTGCCATCGTCGGTGGTCACCGCCGACCACCGGTTTGGCCCTCTTCTTATCGGCGAGTCACCCCCTCCTGCCGACGGCCGCCCCACGCCGGCTGCGCCGCTGGCCGGCCACCCAACGAGGGGACCTCAGGGTCCCCTGTTTCAGCCAAAAGGAACCCAGCAGGAGAAAAAAAAGAAGAAGAAGAAGAAGAAGAAGAAGGAAAAGAAAAAGAAAAAGAAAAGAAGAAGAAGGAAAAGAAAAAGAAAAAGAAAAGAAGAAGGAAAAGAAAAGAAAAAGAAAAGAAAAAGAAGAAAAAGAAAAGAAAAAGAAAAAGGAAAAGGAAAAAAAAAGAAAAAAATAATATAATAATAATAAATAATATTTTCTCTCCTCTCTCTTTCGTGAAAAAAAAGAAAAAGAAAAAAAAAGAAAAAAGAAGAAAGAAAAGAAGAAAGAAAAATAAAATTAATTAATAAATAATGATATAAATAATAAAATATGAGAAAGAGAGTTTCTCTCTCTTCCCTCTCTCTCTTCAGCCTAAACTAGTATTTTCTCTCTCTAAAATTGGACTTTCTCTCTCTAGAATCCTCTCTCTAGATTATTTCTCTCTCCTAAGATTTTTTAATTTTGAAAAGAATGATGATGAATTTAAATGATTCTCGTAATGAATTTTTGATCTGTGATCGTCGGACGATACACCGACATCACTTTGATCAGATCAGGTATTTTTAGATTTTATTTCTCATGATCTTATTGAATTATCCACATGATAATTTTAGCATGATTTGATCTGATCGATCAGAATTTGTTGAATCATATTGTCTGAAGAATTCAAGATGAGTTTTCTCTCTCTAGAATTTTCTCTCTTTAGAATTTTCTCTCTCTAAAATATTCTCTCTCTTGATTGATTCTCTCTCTAAAAAAAAGGTTAGTGAATGAAGAAATTTCTTTTAATAAGTCTGATCTGATTTTAATGAAGAACCCTGATCTATGATTGTCAGACAGCGTACTGGCACCCACCTTAATCAGACCATGAATCTTTAGATTTGATCATCCATGATCCCGATCTAGCCATGACTTGATTTGATCATGTTGATTTCACCAATTGAGATATTGGACCAATCGTAATGTTGGATTGTGTCACCTGATCAATTTGAATTGTACCTCATGAATTCTCTCTCTTCTGATTTTCTCTCTCCACTTAATTTTATGAAATCGATGAAGAAACCTCAGTCCTATCACTTCGAATCTGATTTGATCTGATAGTCAAACTTTGGATAGTTTAGGTCCTAATTAGATTTTGATTAGATGAAATTAGATGATTGGACCCAATCTAAACCGTTGAAATATGGTATTCGTATTCTTTCTAATTATTCAAATTGATTCTGTATAGGATTGTGGATGTTTGACCATGGATATCGCGATATGATCTACGAACAGAATTTTTGGAAGAAAATTTATAGAATTATATGGATTTATTGGAATGCATTCGAGGTAAGTAATGTTTCACTTTTTCTAGATTTATCGGCAAATTATAATGTATTCTTCTGACATGATTTGTGAAACGATGCATGAATTGGATGAATGGTATTTTGTTATGAAAATATCTTATTTGAAATATTATGATGAAGCATGATTGAACATATTGATTTCATGATGCATTATATTGATTGATTTCGATACTACATGATTATATGTTTTATTATCGAAATTAGAATATGAAACATGATTTATGAAGAATTATGATATAAGAAACAATAAGAATTGACAACCTGACTATGTAAAGGACCCTGCCAATGGGGGCATGTACGTTGGCAATTGATTGTCCTGAGGGTTTATGTCGCCAGCGAGACCAGCAACATGTCGCCAGAGAGACCAGCGACAAACCGCCAGTGAGACCAGCGGTTCCAAAGGACATGGCTGCCAGATGATTCGCAGCCTACCGCAAGCAGATACGCGGTATTATGACCCTGCCACAGGAAAAATATGGTCATAGCTCATGGTTGACGAAAAGAAATTGAAGAACAAAAGAAATTGAAATCCCGAAAGAAACTTGAATTTTCGAAAAAAAAATAAACTTGACATGAATTATATTGCATAATTGAAATTGATTTCGAATTGATGAACTCTATATGCTTATTTTCTATAAATGATTATTTACTTAAATGCCTGATGAAATCTGTTGGGAAGTGATCATTGCTTACTGGGCTGTCTAGGTCATTACCTTCTATTTTACTGTTTTTACAGATGTTGAGGAATTAAGATGATACAAGATATGAATGGAAGAGTGATCAGAAGTAGAATTTCTATACTTTTATTTTAGGTGGAAAGTCTTATTGAATTTGATGTACGGCCTATGAATCATTGTTAAATTTATTGAGATATTAAAGAAAGAAATTTAGGTAGTTATGTTTGGATTTAAATTATTGGCTAATTATTCCGCTGTTGTTTTAAGATAATATGATAAGATGCCTTGCATGCTTATGAGAAGAGTCTTCTATGAGTATGCGGCGGTTGCCATGACCCTCGATTCACAATCTCGGGTTGGAGGCATGACAGATCTAATCAAAACCTAATTCATCAGGTTGGCCAGGTAAGTGAGATCAGTGGTGGGGATAAGCCATCAACTCGTCAGAGATCGAATCACTGCGAGTAGCTCCTGCTTAAAAACCACTGGTCAAACTGCCAAACTTACCTTAGACACCAACCGGTTCATTAGTTTTAATTTGATCAACTTAGTAAATAGGGTTCCACCGCGTAGCCATGAATTAAGTCCATCTTGGTCTAGTTAAAGACATGGACCCATTCAACTACAACTATTGGAGTTGAGTCTAGAGTATCCTTGACCTAATCTAATTCAACTTTTGATTAGATTTGACCAATTACTCTAATTTAGTCCATTTCTTTAAGCTAATCTTAGGTCTAACCCAATTATGGACCTAATCCATCTAACCCATTGACCCACAAGTTTATGCAATTGTCTTAGGTCTTAATTCACAATCTAGACCTACTAGACAACACTTAATTCTTTTAATTAAGTATTTGGGCTGATAGGTCAGGGTTTGGCATTTAGAAAATAATTTTTAAATTTGAAAGATTTTATTTTCTGTTCACCAAATATGTGGACTCATTTCACAAATAGATCAGCACATTTCATAAATAGCAATCCTATTGCTAATTACATAACAGAAAATAACTTAAAAAAAAATCATGAATATTCCTTTAGATCTAATCTAACACATTCATGATAAATTTTATAATTGAACCTTTACAATTAATTTCTTTCGCTGCTTCATCTGCATGGGATATAATTACAGCGGCACCCCTACCACCATAGGAGACCCCATCGAATGGGAGGAGAGGGCCTTTAAATTCTACTTTTCTCCTATGATCGAACGGTCATGGCAACCAACCCAATTCGATTACTTACTACTTGGATCAAGTATATCTAAATATACCAATTTCAAAATTTAAATTTCAAATTTCAAATTTTAAATTTTTAAATTTCAAAATTTGAATTTTAAATTTTGAATTTCAAATTTTTAAATTTTGAATTTCAAATTTCAAATTTAAAAATTCAAATTTGAAAATTTTGTATTTCAAATTTTTGAATTTTGAATTTCGAACAACTTTCAAAATTCAAATTTTGAATTTTGAATTTCAAATTTCAAATTGTAAACTTTTAGATTATAACTTAATCTACGCATGCAAATTTATATATCATATCTAAGAACCCGCTCTGATACCATTCTTGGGGAAAATTCAGTGCAGGAGTAAAATGGTAATTTTAAAACTTTTTCAAAATCACTATTTTATAGTAAAAATTATTAATTAATTTAATTAATTAATAAAAATTTACCCTACACTAGGATTTAAATATGATATATAGCATGCATGCATTTAAATTTAAAATTCAAATTTGAACAGTAAACACTTTACTGTAATGTGTTCAGAACACAATACCTTTGTGTG
The DNA here is from genome assembly GCF_000442705.2 of Elaeis guineensis. Classification (NCBI taxonomy): domain Eukaryota; kingdom Viridiplantae; phylum Streptophyta; class Magnoliopsida; order Arecales; family Arecaceae; genus Elaeis; species Elaeis guineensis. Next base: position 58,370,240 of record NC_026002.2, on the reverse strand, counting down.
GGTAGTAGATCGCTACAATCTGATCACCATCGAGAGAGTTTGATCATCGTGATGCAACCACATAGCATGTCTGGCCTCTGTAGATCATTCACATGAAGCACCCGATCTGATTGACTCCTTACGAGTGCTAGCTCGTTGTAGAGCCCTTTCGACAGTCGATGTTGATTGAACTCCTTCGATCAATGTCTGCCAATTCTTTGGATACTCTAGATCATCAGCAGACATGCTTGAGAGGATGTTGAAGATCTTTCTAAAATTTGGTGGGCTCACGACACTCGTAGCTCACCTTCTTACTTTTCGAACTCCAGGCTGAAACCCTGAAGAACTCACTGAAACCCTGCACACACTTTTTCTTTCTTTTCTTTCTTTTTCTCTCGAAAGGATATTGACCTTCACCTTGCACACAAAGATTCCTCACACCTAGATTTTCTCTCCAAAATTTTTCTTGCACACGCCCCACTCTTCTTCTCCTTTTAAAATAATGTCAAACATCTTATCTACGTGAGAGGATAATGATGAGTAATTGCACATTTGAATTCAAATCAAATTTTGAATTCAAATGGAAATCAATTTATTCTTATCCACTAAAAGTGTGAGAAAAAGAGGGCGTGGCTTAATTTGTGCATGAGTGATTTCATGAGAAATATTTTTTTGTGTAATAAATGGGGCATTAAAAGAGGATAAGGTTAAGGCGCTAAGATTGGTTGCTCATTCAAATTCAAACTTTTATTTTGAATTTGAATGGCCAACTAATCATCCTTATCCACTCATTCGGCACATTAAAGTAGGGCATGAGGAGGGCTTTGCGTGAGAAAAAATTCATGAGAACTTCTTTCTCGTGAATTCAAATGGGTACAGTGGAAGTGAGGTGGCGTAGGGAGAATGGGTCAAGGTGGTTTCATTATTTAAACCAACCTAATTGAACCAAATAAGTTAGTCCCAATTAGACTAATTTAAACCCAATGTAATTAGGCTTAATTAGGCTCAATAAAATCCTAATCAAATCAGAAATTGATTAAGCCCAACCCCTGATCATATCAGGGACCAAACCATCTTAACGATTAGGTCAACTCTTAACCTAATCGGGTCAAATCCAACTGAATCCAATTCAATTGGACTTGATCCAAAATTAATTACTCAATTAAATTGAGTTAATAAGTAATTAAATCACTAACTAAATCTCTCATAAATATTGAGTCCAAATCCGATGGGTAATTGGACATCAGAATTCATCGACATGTAACCCTGATCGAAGAGTCCTAAACCAATGGGACTCTTGACCTCGATACCCAAAATGTGTGAAATTCATGATCAGAGAATCTTGATTCTTGATCACAGAATCTCAGACATGAAGGACTCTTCATCAGCTATCAGATCAGATAGGAACCTCTAATGTGTGTGACCCCACAGGTTCGAACCTAAGCCGGTAGCACAGGAACCAATTCCTGTACTAATCGAAGTGACCATCTAGCAATGGTACCCGATATTCGGATAGATCGAATGGTCGCAATCATAACACTCAGAACCTATGTGAATATGGTTACTATATAATTCATCCTTTTGACCTCTATGTTTAGGATGACTCAGGGTTAAACTGTCAACCCTGATTAGATCATCCGAATCGTGCTCAACTCAAATAGTCCTGTGACTCCTCACAAAGACTACCCTGGCCAAAGTTTTTCTAAATTGAAATACGACTGTACACAGCTCCTAAACTGGAGTGGTCAATCCCATCTTGACACACACACCGACAAGTCAAGTACTTGACTACACCCAGCAGCCTTCCGTCACTAAATTAGAAACTCAGGTAGTCCAGTGCCTAAGTGCAGTGAGTTGCTTGCAAGTCACCATGACGGTCTCAGGTCGGAAGAATATTTATACCCATATTCTATCGGAGCAAATCTTGACAGCAAAAATAGCTCCGGAGTCGGTCACGTTCAGTGTGGATGTACCCTTACATCTCACCTGTATGCCATACCAGTGTCTCCACACTCATTGGTTAAGAGGACAACCAACCTATATGGCACACAATGACCTATGCTTGATAAACATTGTCATCCTTGGTAACAACGTATCATTTGGTCACAAACAGATTTAAGGACTAACCAACAAATCCTCCTTTGTCGAGTCTAAATAGTCCTAAGAACTTCACCACAACATAGGAGTTCATTAGAAGATGAAATATTTTATGATGAAAAATATCAAAATAATTTTTATTAATTCATAATTCATGTACATATACAAAAATGAGTACAACCATCAATAGACTGATGATTGGCTTTGGGACACTATTCCCAACAGTATTAAATGGTTGTTTGGTTTTGAATAGGATTCAAACCTTATGTCTATTTAAAAGGACTTCCCCTAAGGTTCCTAAGGACAAAATTCCAGCACCCGACACCTCCCTTAGAAGGTCCCCATACTCGCTCTCTCTTCTCCCTTTCTTCTCCCTTGAAGATCCAATGCCTAAGGAGTTTGGGCGTCCCAGTTCTCCATGCCCAAAAGGTGTTTGGGCACCCCTTTGCTTGCTAATTTTCAGACTTTGATTGCTTTATAATCAAGGGAAGAAAAGCAAAAGAAGAAGAGAAGAAGAAGATCAAGAAAAGGATCAAAGAGTTGATCATAATTCAGGCTTTGATCAGATTCGTAGGTTGATTTTTCTTAAAGAAGAAAAATCAATATCAAAGAGGGCTGTTCTAGGCTGATCCTGAGTGGATACCCATAAAGGTCGGATACTTGTATGGTTAAAAGAGAATCTACTCTCTTCTAGATGTAGATTTGAAGAAAAGATTTGTGAAACAGATATGTGATCCGATCACATATTCAATTTCAGCATAAAATTCAGTATGTGTTCAATTTTAGCGTATGAAATAGATTCTAGTATTTTATATTTTATGCATGCATGATATAGATTAAAAAGATATTTTAATTTTTTATTTCACAGTGTTGTTTAGAAAAAAAAAATTTGAAATATACATGCATGCCCCAACATCAAATTCCAACACACATATCTAACAAACTCCCATAATCTAGAGCCAATTGGCCATATTAGGTCTATTCTGGATGTACAATGCAATTTCGATAGTCATTTTCCATTTCAGTTGGAAAATGCAGTCAGATGTTTGGGGTACTATAAGTGATCAAGGAGTGGTAACTCTATCACAAGAGAAAACTTTGCACAGAGTTCCATTACTATTAATGGGTGGCTCTGAGATTTCTTATGGACACAAGCATCTTAGGTAATTCAGTCTTATGGTTCTTTATTATCTGCATATGGTCTTTTTTTCTTAGGTGCTCATTTTATTTGGGCTTTCAGTTTAATATTTCTATTCAGTAGCCATGGTTATTGGCAAGAACTTATTTAATCACCTAAGACCCATCTTCTCAAGGTGACCTTCGATCTTTTACTGGCTGAGAGGCTTGGTCAGCAGATCCACTATATTTTGTGCAGAGTCAACTCTCTATACCTCGATGAACTTCTTCTCGAGGTATTCGCATATGATGTGAAATCATCGCTCTACATGCTTGGACTTTTGATGAGACCTAGGCATCTTAGTAAGGGCTATGGCACCATTGTTGTTGCAGTGCAGTGCAACGGCATCTGATGGCATCACACCTAGCTCCATAACAAACTTCTTGAACCAAAAGACTTCCTTAGTAGCTTTAGAGGTAGTGATGTACTTGACTTCCATGGATGAATCCGTAATGATCGGCTACTTGAAACTCCTTTAGCTCACCGCACCATCATTACACAAAAAGATACATCCCAATGTAGACTTTTTATCATCGACATCAATCATGAAGTCTGAATCGGTGTATCTCTCAACTTTCAGCTCTGATCCTCCACCAAAGAGCAACAACAAATCCTTAGTCCTTCTCAAGTACTTAAGGATGTTTGTCATAGTAATCTAGTGTTCTTCATTGGATTCACCTGATATCTATTTGTGACACTCACGGCAAGGGCTATATCAGGTTGTGTACATAACATGGCATGCATAAAGCTCTCTATTGTCGAAGCATAAGAAATCTTGATCATGCATTGGATCTCCTTAGGTGTATCAGGATACATCTTCTTGGAGAGATGAATGCCATATCTAAGGGGCAAAAGATTCTTCTTGGAGTTTTCTATACTGAATCTCTTCAGCACCTTCTCTATGTACATTCGCTATAAGAGTCCTATCATGCTATTAGATCTATCCCTATAGACTTTTATACCAAGAATGTAGGAAGCTTCTCCTAGGTCTTTCATGGCAAGTTCTTTTGACAACCATACTTTGATCGATTTTAGCATGGGAATACCATTCCTAATTAGGAGGATGTCATCCATATATTATATGAGGAATGTGACAGCGCTCCCACTGACCTTTTTGTACACACATGGCTCCTCATTTTTGATGAAATCAAATATTTTGATCACATATGAATTTTTGTAGTTTGCAGACCTCATGACTACTATCACTGAATGTGAAATTCAAAGACTACTCCATATAGATATCTTCCTCAAAATATTTATTTAAGTGAAGGAACCAGATCTAGGGTTTCAGGGTTAGATCTTGAAACTTTTCAAGATCAGGCAATGAAAGACTAAAATAAATCAAAATTTATCTTACAAAATCAGAGAATTTTGAGATCTAAGATCCTATTACATGATTATTACATGATATTAAATCAAAAATTAAAATATAAAGAGCAAGAACTACATGTTGATCATATCAACATGTTTCTATACTACATCTAATGTATGTAAAATATAATAGATCAGATCTATTACCTTGCAAGTTAGACGTTCTAACTTTTCTGATCCAGGCTTGAGAATGATGTTGCAAGCCGCACATGCATCCAACCTCTAGGAGTCATCCACACGAGCCCATGAATCACGATCAGAAGTCCTGATCCAGAAAATTAGCACAGTATGCTAGTACTGTGCTGATCCTTCTTCGATGGTCGATCAGATGCCTCCTTCTTGATTTGGACTCTTTCAAAGATGAGAAGTAGGAGAAGAAGTTTTAGATGTGAGACACTCTTAGAAAAATCATAGATGGAGGAAGAGAAGAGGTGAACTCAGCAACCCTAGAAGAAGATCCTCTTCTTCTTCTCTTTGCTCTCACCAAGATACCTAATTTTGTGTCTATTATATCTCCACACCCTAACACTATTTTTTCTTGATTTTCACACACCCCAAAGGTATCTTAATGATTTATAATTCACAAAAATTTTAAGAAGAAATTCATCTTAAATAATGAGATATGAAGAGTCCTTGTCTGGGTCAAATATCTAGTCAAGGAAAATCCAAACAGGGCAAGATAAGTTGTGCCCAACTCTTGGGCGCCTCCTCCTTCTTTTTTTACCATGTACTACCAGAAAAGGGCACACAATATATGCCATAAAAGCTATAAAAATCTCAAAAAAAATTTGGGTAAAATCAGTGCCATAAGGAAAGAGTTTTTGTTTCCTAAAATTCTATCTCATAGAATTTGAAATCCAAACTAATTCATACTTTGACTTGGTCCACAACCACATTCCATGTAAGAGAAAAAGAGTGGAAAGATTTGGGCATATTTGAAGGCCTAAGAGAGAAGGTATTATCGCACAAAATAAGAGAGAGTGGGCGTGGAGGGCTAAGGTGGCGCAAGGTGGAATCCTAGTCTTACTAGGATTCAATTTATGACTTGTTCAAATTTGGTTTCTCAAACCAAATAAAACCAAAACCAAATCAATCTAATTAAAATAAATTTTAACCCAATTAAAAATTTAATTTAATCAAATTAATTTAAATTTAAATTTAATTTAATTTTTTAATCGAATTAAAAATTAGATTGACCCAAGTCCTAATTGAACTAGGACTAGTTTTTTCTTGCACTTGGCTTATCCAATAAATCAATTGGACTTAATCCAATCAAGCCCAAACTAAATCTAATTAAATTATATTCAATTAGACTTAATCTCAGCCTATTGGCTTAATCAAATTAAGTCAATTAGCAATCAAATTGCTAACCGATCCTCCTGCAACACTTGCACTAGGTTAAATGCCAATCGTATTGATCGTTTAACCCTAGAACGATTCTTAATCATTGATCAACCATCCGATCGGATTATGAACTCTAATGTGTGTGACCTCATAGGTCTAAATCTAAGTTGATAGAATAGAAATAAATTTTTATACCAATCGAAGTGACCATCTAGCAATGGTACCCGACGATCGGATAGGTGGAATGTGTAGAACAACATCCTTAGAACCCATGCGGATATAGTTTCCATATAATTCATCTCCTTGACCAAAATGCTCATAGGACACCTCAAAGTTCAACTGTCAACTCTGATCAGATTGTCTATATTGTATTTCAAAATATCAAATCCATCTGATGGATTATCTTGGTCAAGCTTTTGCTAAATTGAAATACAGTGACTCATTCTTCTCCAACTCTTGGAGTGGTCAATCCCATCTTGATCACACTCCGACTTCATAAGTACTTGACTATGTCTAGAAGCCTTCCATCACTGAATTAAAAATTTAGTTAGTCCAGTACCAAAGCATAGTGAGTTGCTTGTAGGTCACTGAGGCGATCTCAGGTCTAAGGGACACTTATACCTATATCCCATCAGAGACATTCTCGACAGCATAATGCTCTGGAGTTGGTCATGTTCCATGATGATGTACCCTTACATCTCACCTGTATGCCATAGCAGTGTCTTCACACTCCTTGGTTAAGAGGATAGCCAACCCATATGGCCTACAGTGACCTATGCTCGATAGAAGCTGTCGTCCTTATTAATAGCCTATTATTTGATTGTGAACAGTTTTAAAGACTAATCAATAAATTCTCTCTTTATCGAACCTAAATAGTCCTAAGGACTTCATCACAACAATGGAGTTGATTAGAAGATAAAAATTTATGATGAAAATATCAAAAATATATTTTATTTATTAACAAATCAATTACAATACAAGGTTGCTCAACCATCAATAGGTTGATGATTAACTTTTGGGACATATTTTTCAACAACTCCCACTTGTCCTAAAGCCACTCGACACAGTATCTAATACCCATCTTCGACTTGTGGTTGTCGAACTCCTTTATCACCAGGGCTTTAGTGAAGGGGTCGGCCAAGTTTTTCTTTTCGTCGATCTTCTGAAGGTCGATGTCACCTCGATCCACAATCTCCCAGATCAGGTGGAAGCGGCACAAAATATGCTTCATCCGCTGGTGTACTTTGGATTTCTTCACCTGAGCAATGGCACCAGTGCTATCGCAGTAGAGCAGGACTGGACTATCGAGGGAGGGTGCTACTCCGAGCTCGGTGATGAATTTTCTCAGCCACACAGCTTCCTTCACAGCATCCGATGCTGTGATATACTCCACCTCACAAATAAAGTCTGCTACAGTATGCTACTTGAAACTCTTCCAGCAGATGGCTCCACCATTCAGAGTAAAGATATAACCTGAAATACTTTTGCTGTCATCATAGTCAGATTGAAAGCTAGAGTCTGTGAACCCCACAAGTTTCAAATCTGATTCGCCATAAACCAACTATTAATCCTTAGTATTTCTCAAATACTTAAGGACGGCTTTAACCATTTTTCAATGATTTTCTCCAGGATCAGATTGGTATCTACTCGCTACTCCTAGTGAGTATGCCATATCTGACCTTGTACATGTCATGGCATACATGATAGATCTCACGATCGAAGCATATGGGACTCTACTCATACGCTCTCTCTCTTCAAGAGTTGTCGAACAATCCTTCTTAGAGAAAAATTTTATGGCCTATCGGTAGATAGTTCTTCTTGAAATTCTCCATACTGAACCTCTTCAATACAGTATCTATGTACGTGGACTGGGATAACCCAAGTATCCTTTTAGATCTATCCCTATAGATCTTCATCCCTAGGATATAGGATGCTTCACCCAAGTCCTTCATGGAGAACTACGATGACAACCAAACTTTTATTCCCTATAGTGTGGGGATGTCATTCCCGATTAAGAGAATATCATCCACGTACAAGACAAGAAATACCACAACTGGATCATTTGCCCATTTATAAATGCAGGGCTCTTCTCCATTCTTAATGAAGCCATACGTTTTGATCACCTTATCAAAATGCATGTTCCAACTCTGAGAAGCTTGCTTCAATCTATAAATGGATCTCTGAAGCTTGCACACCTTGGACTCATCTATGGATGTAAATCCCTCAGGTTGTATCATATACACCTCTTTGGTTAGCTCTCCATTCAGAAAAGCTGTATTTACATCCATCTGTTAGATCTTATAATCCAGATGGCAGCTATTGCAAGCATTATCTGAATGAATTTGAGCATTGTCACAAGGGAGAACGTCTCGTTATAGTCGATACTATAATATTGATGATACCCTTTGACAATCAGATGGGCTTTATAGGTCTCAACCTTTCCATCTGCACCCCTCTTCCTTTTGAAAATCCATTTACACCCAATGGGTTTAATCCCTTTGGGTGGGTCAACCAATGTCCATACATCGTTGACCTTCATGGACTCCATTTCAGATTTCATGGCTTCAAGCTATTTTTTGAAATCAGATCTCTGCATTGCATCTATATAGGTGATCAAATCCTCATCATTCTCATCGAGTTCGATGGGATCACCATTCTGGATCAAGAAATCGTAGTATCTGTCTGACTGACGTGTTACTCTATCGGATCGTCTTAATGGTGTAGGTACATTGGGCTTTGAATCTGATCTAATCAAATTTGACTCAAGTTTAGCTATTGGTGTCGGTCTTTCTATTTGTTGAACTTCATCAAGTTCAACCTTAGAGGCAACGGTTCCTTCACCAAGGAACTTTTTTTCTAAAAAAATTATCTTAAGGCTGACGAACACCTTTTGTTCATCAGCATGGTAGAAAAAATATCTTTTGATCTCTTTGAGGTATTCTATGAATGTGCATTTGTCAGATCTAGGTCCAAGTTTATCTGTAACTAACCGTTTGACATAGGTCGGGCACCCCCAGACCCTAAGGTGTGAAAGTGCTGGCTTACGCCCTGTCCATATCTCATATGAAGTCTTAATTATAGACTTACTTAGAACTCTATTTAACAGATAATAGGTTGATTCGAGTGCATATCCCCAGAAGGATATCGGCAAGCTAGCAAAACCCATCATGGATCGGACCAAGTCTAACAGAGTCTGATTTTTCCTTTCAGACACACCATTATGCTGTGGTATTTCTGGAGGAATCTATTGGGAGAGAATTCCATTCTCTCCTAGATATGTGAGAAACTCACTAGAAAGGTATTCTCCTCCTCGATCAAACTGAAGAGTTTTAATACTCTTTCCAGTTTATTTTTCTACTTCACTTCAGAATCATTTGAACATTTCAAATGAATCTGACTTATGTTTCATCAGATAGACATATGCATATCTGGATAGATCATCCGTGAAAGTGATGAAGTAGAAAAATTCACCTCTAGCACTTGTGCTCATGGGCCCGCATACATCAGTATGTACTAGGCCCAAGAGCTCAGTAGCTCTCTTATCTTTTTCAGTAAAAAGTGACTTGGTCATTTTATCAAGAAGACATGACTCACAGGTTGGAAGTGATTTATAATTACTGACTTCGAGAATTCTCTCTTGAGTCAACCTGTTTATCCTGTTCTTGTTTATATGACCTAGCCTACAGTGCCATAAGTAGATATCTGATATGTTAGATGTGTGCCCTAGATGCCAGATCGGCTGACACATTCCTGTATAGATCTAAGGGCAAATTTATAATTTTGATTATAAATGAATAAAAAGATTATTCTTCTATCACATTTTGTACATTGTATCTGTGATACATCCTTTGAGTTAGTAGGAACGTAAATTCATATTTTCAAGAGCTAAAAATTTAAGGCATGAATTTATATAACTAACTCATAAACAGCTCCTGACCATAGGATCATCACAAAGATGGTGATCGATCCAGAAGATTGGTGTATGATCACTTTCTTAGGATAGATGTATCTTAAATCTATGATGTGGAGACACCGGAGTGAGAGTACAGATATTCATTGAGAATGAGAGTACTGAGCATGACCACTTCGAGCAGTCATAAGGAAGTCTACCTTCTCGTCAATGACTAGCTCGATGCTGTAGTTATGTGTCTAGTTCTTTGACCTGAGGTGCATCGACAGTTCACCTTGAGTGTGTTATAGTTTGACTACACCATAACTCGATCTCCTAGCCATTCAAAACCTTGAGGTGTATGTTGGCTGTAGCATCTTCATTATAGGAACTAGGTCGCACCAAGATGGGATCTATCAACCTCGATAGATGAGAGGAGTAGTCCTATGATAAGTGAAAGATCGAGTCCTTAAGCCCATGGCCATGGCAGAGTGAAATAATGGAAAAGAATTTTCTATTAAGGTTTCTCATCGGACTCAAATCGATCGATTAACTCATATGACTGATGTTGGGTTTGACGAGTTCGCCTTAACCCTAATTCAGTCGGGACTCATGTAGAGGAACTCAATCACACAGGTAGCTGCACTGAGAGGTTCATCTTCAATTCTGATGGGTTGCCACCACATACTTCTAGGTGTCACTAGTAGATTTTGGGAGCAATTAGAATGATATTGATGATCGATCATTCTAATTGTCTGAATCAGAAGAGTTCTGATCCATCGAAAGGAGTTTCGATGATGTCGATGATGAGATCACAACATATCTCATTACCATATAGAATTGAACCTAACTGGGTTACACAAACAAGGGTTAGGATCTGGATGTCATCAATTGGGCTAACCCAATTGATTTGGATAAGATCCAATTAGGTTCAAGAAAATCATGCTAGCACATGATTGAGCTTAACTTTCTTCTCGTATAATCTTTTTTGTCTCTACTGAGCCAAATATGATTTGACTCATCCAGAGAACCTTAGAAAGTTTTCTCTCAGTCTAAATAAAGCTTGTCCAGCTCAGAGAAAGCTTGTCTTAATTCATGAGATAAATTTAAGATAACACCTGCTAATTCCTAGCACCTGCCAATTTCATTTTATGACATCTGTCAAAAGTTGACATATGGGTCTTAAACTGAAGAGGGCTCATTGGAGAATTTTTATGGAGTATCCACAAGCCAAGCCACATCAAATTGGGTGCCATAATCAGATTATGGTGTGAGCCCAATTGGATTAAAGCAGGCACCCCAAGTGAATAAGGATTGGAGTGTCTTGATCAATTTAAACTCTTGGGTGCCATCTCTATTTGTGATTATCCAATGTTGGTGCTATCTTTTGAAGATAAGGTGGGGTTATTATTTGATATGATCAGATGACATCACTCTACCAAATAATTTTTTTTCAGAATTTATTGGAATTTTTTGATTGGTTGAATGATGTGGCACTACGCAGCATACAGGGTCTATATAAACCCTGCTGTGCCTAGGGTTTCAAGGTAGAAGTTATTTTATGCACAAAACCCAATAGCTGCCACCCACTCCCCTCTTTTCCATATCCTTCCTACTCTTCTTCCTCCCCTCTTCATGTCCAAAGAGTTGGACGTCCATCTGGCAAAGATCCAAGGCATGGTGATGCCTAGAATAGAAGGCTGCAGGACTTCTTCAACTGGCTGCTGCTCCAACTTCAGGAAGACTTTTAAAGATCTTCCTAATCAGATTTAGATCTGATTTTTGAAGCATAGATTCATGAAGAGAAGATGTTCTAGGTCCTACCTGAGTGGATACTGGTAGAGGCCAGGCACTTGCGTGGCTACAATAGAACCTCAGATTGTGCAGAGATCATCTACAGGGTAATCAGATTACCCTTGAGGTATTACTTATTTCTTCATCCCTTTAGATTTATTTTAGATTTAATATTAGATATGAAAATTAGATCTAGAGACTTATATCTAAAATATATGTAGGATAAATTTTTTTTTAAATTATTCCACTCCAGATTTGATGAAATCTGAAAGATCCTATAGAGGAAAAGCAGTTTTCCTCCTTCAACTGGTATCAGAGCCAGGTTGTTGGCTCTATTTTAGATCTAATTTAGATCTAATTTTAATTTTTATTTATCTAATATTAAAGATTTCAAATATTACATCAGATATAATAGAATCTGAAATCAAAATATTTAAAATTAAATCTAAGAAGATCTAACATGCATAAGATGCATGACTAGACTAGGATTAGTTGAATCCATGAATAGTCTTTAGTCTTATGTTTTAATGAGATTAAAATATGAATTAAATCTTATTTATTCTCTATTTTTTTGATATTATAAGTGTTATAATCAGATCAAAAAATAAAAAAAAATAGTTTTTTATAAAATTGATCTGCTGCATGCCTAGACTAGTTGTAGAATTGTTCTAGTAACTTATCTAGAATAGATTTAATTCTGAATAGTTTAATTTAAATCTTATTTTTCAGATATTACATATGATGTATCAGATCTGAAAGCATGTTAATTAGATTGATTTTTGATACATGAGATGTATGCAAAGCATGTATTAGTTAGATCTTAAATTGTATATGTGATATGTTAATTTAGATCTAACTAGTTTTGTAGTTAAATTTATATTTCTAATTAAGGTATTTCTCATGGCCGTCCAATCATAAGAACGAAGTAGAGTTTTAAGACCCTCTCTTCCCATTCAATAGGGTGTTCATATGACATGTAGGGGTGCCGCACGTTCCTCCTTAATCAGAAATCAAAACTTATTTTTCTGCAAAATCCTAGATCCTGAAATCTTAAGATTTATTTTACATGCTTTGTTTATGAACCCAAACTTAATTAATGAATTAAGATTATGAAATTAAGTTAGGTCTAAAATTGAGAATTTCAGATCTAAGATATTTTCATAAAATTGGGTTCGGGCTTAGGTAGCTCAATTAGGTCTAGCGGTTGATCAAACCGAATCAAGAGTTTGTTAGGTGGGATCGTGAAAGCTAATAATTGATCAGCCTAATAGGATTAAGTCTGGGTCAAGATCGAATCACATTTAGATGTGACTCGATCAAGTTAAGACCTAATCTGGCTCAGTGGTTAGAGCCTGGATTGTAGGCTAACCTAATTAGTTATGGTTCGATAATTTGGTGTCTAAGGTAAGTTGGACAGATGCGACTGACTGATTTTTAATTGGGAGCTACTCGACTCGAATGTATTCTTGTCGAGTTAATGGCATATCCCTCCCACCGATCTCACTTACCTGGCCATATGTGTCGACTCAGTTCTGATTAGAGGTGGCTAACAATTTGAGCTGACCCACGCCACTAGGTTAGTCATAATTGTTATGACTATGTTAAGTCAAGTTTAATGAGACCTAAATCAAATCTTCTTAAGAAAATATTAAGTCTAGGTCTTCCACCATTGTGGATGTGCGGGCTCTTCCCGGGGTTGATTGTTCTCGACTGGTTATAGTGGCTCAGTTGCACTGAAAAGATGCAACCATGTCCATTGGGCATTGGATGCTACGAATTAGAGGATGGGTTGGGCTCAATATTCTGGATACGATGAGGGATCCAATCAGGAATCTAGTTCGTGCAAATGGTGGATTTGACTTAACTAAGGATTGGAGCAATATCTCAGACACAGTGAGCTTCATGAATTAGAGATCAAGTTTTGGGTGCACCATGATTAGAGAATCATTGGACAAGAGTTGTCCACTCATCGGTTGACCCATTTCCAATAACTGTTAGGTGAGGTGGTGCGCCAGTCGGTGAGACCGCACCACCCACTAAAAATCACTGATCATAAAGATTTTCACATCTCTACCAAGGGAGTGTAGGGATCTGAGAAAATAGTGAGAGCCTAATTTATTTTAAAAATAAAACCCTTAAACAAATTGGTTAAGTCTGATTACAAAATCTAACTAGAAACTTTTAACTTTCTACAGGAAACATGTCTGCCTCAAACCCCCTGACCAAAATAGAAGACACCCATAGATTGACTGGACCCAATTTCAAAGACTGGTTGAGGAACTACAGAATTATTCTAGATTTTAAAAAATTGACTCATGTCTTAGACCAGGACCCACCTGTCATGCCAGCACATCCAATTGCTGAACAGAGAGCATCTCTGGAAAAGTGGACGGATGATGATAACAAAGCAAGGTACTACATGTTGGGTGCAATGTCTGATGACTTACAATGCCAACATTAGAACATTTTGACTACCCGCCAAATGTTGGCTCATTTGCAAGAATTGTTTGGTGAACAGAGTCACGCGGCCAAGTATCAAGTCTGTCAAAGACTTTTTAAGGCCAAGATGCATGATGGGTAGTCAGTCCAAGATCATTGTTTGACAATGATCAAGGATCTTGAGGAGTTTGAGAAGCTCGGTATCATCTTAGATAAGAATTTTTAGATTGATGTGATCCTTTAGTCCTTATCCGATGCATATGGTCAGTTCATCATGAACTTTCATATGCATAAGATGCAGTGTACCTTGGTCGAGTTAATGAACATGCTGGTTACGACTGAGCTTTCTATGAAGAGTTCAAAAGGCTTAGTTCTTACTGTGGAGTAGACTTCTTCCAAGAGAAAGTCTTTTGGAAAGAAAAAGAAGTCTGCGAAGAAGCAGAAGGTGGATGGCAAGAAGAAGAAGACAGAACTAAAGAAGAAGGCTGCTGATAAGGAAAAATATTTTCACTGCCAATCAGACGGCCATTGGAAGTGGAACTGTCCTCAGTACCTGGCCGCCCTGAAGAACAAGAAGGATGGTCCTTCTGGAGGTATGCTCATTTTAGAGTCTAATCTTATGGTTTCTTCTGCATCCAGTTGGGTGCTTGACTCTGGTTCTAGTACTCATTTGTGCACTTCTATGCAGGGTCTTGAGGAGAGCAGGAGGCTGAGGGATAGAGAGATAATCCTACACATCGGGAACAGAGCAAGAGTTGCTGCTGTGGCCATGGGAACTGACCCTCTGCGATTACCGTTAGGATTAGATTTATTTTTTAGAGATTGTTATTATGTGCCTGCAGCAAGCAGGAATTTGATTTCTGTTTTATGTTTAACACAAGAAGGCTATGTGATTAGCTTTCATAAGGATCATTGTAATATTTTTTATGAAAATAATAAAGTTGCAGATGGTTTTCTTATTAACGATCTCTATCAGCTACATATTGATATATCTGTATTTAATATTGAGCAAAATATAAATGCCATAGGAATTAAAAAGCCTAGAGATAGTCTAAATGATAAGTATCTGTGGTACCTAAGGCTAGGTCATATAGTAGAAGATAGGGTTAACAAATTGGAGAAATTTGGGCTATTGAGTTTGTTGACTTCTGAGTCATATCCAGTTTGTGAATCATGCCTTCAAAGCTTAATGACCAAGCTTTCTTTTGTGGGACATGGGGAAAGGGCCACATGCCTACTTGCCTTAGTACATACGGATGTGTGCAGCCCATTTGATGTGCCGGCTAGAGGCAACTATATCTACTTCATTATCTTTACCGATGATATATCTAGGTACGGGTATGTGTTTCTAATGAAACACAAGTCTGAAGCTTTTGAAAGGTTCAAAGAATTCAGACATGAGGTAGAAAACAAATAGGAAAGCCCATTAAGGTTCTTCGATCAGATCGAAGAGGTGAATACCTTAGTCGGGAGTTCCTAGACTATCTTAAAAATAATGGCATAGTCTCTCAATGGACTCCACCTGGAACGTCTCAATTCAACAAAATTTCAGAACAGAAAAACCAGACCCTATTAGATATGGTCCGTTCCATGATGAGCTTC